>NC_060141.1:467394106-467614106 GCF_021461385.2 Schistocerca piceifrons | reverse complement strand
ATAGAATGTTAGGATATAAATGTAAGCAGTTTACTGTGAAATAATTTTTACCAGAAATGATGAAATTAATTGTAAATGCTGTGGAAGTGATTTCTGTTCATGTTGCCAGAAGTTCAAGCAGTTTTTGGAAATAATGTTCACTCAAATGAAAGGAATTAGTGTTCGTTAGTGTAGTGGAAAAGAGCTTTCCATTGTTAACAAAAAAATGGAAGCTGTGATAGGAATAAATGTTAGTTGATAACATTACCACAACAAAGTAGCACAATAAAAAGTACATCCGGTGCAGAATGCAAAAATAGCATCATATGTAAAATGTCCATAATATTTGACAAAATGGAATAAATTGTTCTTGTATAGGAGTTCTAGGTACAGTGCAGCCACTTTTAAGAATTACCTACTTTTTCCTAAGATAAATGCTCTATGAATGCCTTAAAACATTTTTTAGAGCTGAAACAAAATGTCTACCAGGTCATAAATTCAAGTCGCAAAATAAATTTCAAGTACAGCAAGAGTTAAGATAGTTAATTTACTTTGAATTTTCCTAAAATTTAACAGTGTGGGTATTTTTGGGCACATCCAGTTGCAAATAACTTCGTGATAATTTGCGTAGTTTTCCAGACAAAAATCATTGGTCACAAATAGTTCAAACTAAGGTGACATAACTATTTTCCAGAAATGGAAATCAATCTGTTTTCAAATCACAATAATGTTAATGGTGCTCAGTTGTAGATGTGAAAATTTTGTATATTAGTGTATATCTTGTAAATAATGATTTGTTATTTATTAATGTGCTGTGCTACTTTCTAAGTAACTTTATTTAAAAATAAGGCATTTTTAAATTGTATAAAGTGTTAAGAAAGACTGAAAATGTTTTTCTCAATTCCACTGTGCCTCATTCTCAAAACTGTTGAAATCAGCTGTGAAAGCACTACCTAATGCAAGGAGCATCAGTTCACTCAAGATGACTGATAAATCTCAACACAGCTCTGACCCTTCAGAGACTTACTTTCAACTTTTTAGCATGTTAACAGTTGGTCTTACAATGGCGGCTATATTTTTTAAGAAATAATGTTGTTAATTATCTATTTTCACATGGCGTTAGTATTACAGCCTACATTGTTCAAACATCATGAATCTGAACTGTTATTCTGAGGCAAAGATGACTCATTGTGGTAAACATTAAAATTTTATATGTGATTGCAGGCTTTATCAGCATATTTCAGCTATGAAATCTTCACGGGTTATCAGCTGAGTGGCGTTGTCTTCTAGTCGCAACATTTCAATGGACTACATATTAGACATCTTCAGGTGAAGATGACCTTCGCCAGAAAATGATGGATACGCAATCCATTGAAACGTTGCGACTAGAAGACACCACTCGGCTGATAACCCATGAAGATTTCATAATTAAAATTTTAGCATGCCTCCATAATTCACTGCAACTATTTAGCAACTGAAAGTAAATGTGATATTTTATTTCTGTGTGGTTAATGTGATAAGAAATGAATCTGTGCAATTATCTTTAATAAGTTGTGTTAAGACTTTTCATCATATCGGAACTGTTCATTGCTACCATAAATGTAGGTAATTCATCATTTGAGGCACATAAATTATTACTGGTGATCAGATTTTGATGAAATTTTTGCAGCAAATCAAGCCCACCACCTTAAGAGGCTTATCCCAGTTCCTAGATCTATATACTAAGTTTCTAACAATTAGAGCTTGAAATTATGTAAACATTGCTTTCAAAATAAGAAAGTGACTTCAGTTGGGAGTTGTGGAAGCCTGTGGAATAATATGGCCAAAAGAAATATCAGCAGCATGCCTACAGACAGATACAATTGGCATATGCAGCCTCCCTTCCACAAATATATTTTACACTGCACTGATATTGTTAAACAGTAACATCCGTTGCATCACTCGGTGGTTACATTTGTGCTCACAAAGGGCACAATATTAGAGCTTACATGGACAACAGAACTGTTGGCCAGCAACAGTGCAGTATTGCTGGGAAGTCATTATCATACATACACTTTCTTATTTTGACTGAGATGGTGGAATGTTAGGTTGTTTCATAAGAATAGTGCTTCAGTTCCATGCATATTTGGCCATTAAATGAAGTAGCTGTTACATATTTATATTCTATTTTTATACGAGATTTTTGTGTATAAAAATAGATGACCAATTTGTAATATTAATAAACTACACTCAGTGTTTTATATTAAAATACGTGAGTGTTGTACCTGCAAAATCTAGTGAAATATCTTCAAATTATTTACTTTTGCATTCACTCATACTGTAGCTTCATGGCTGAGGTCATGTCACCATTTTTATATTAAACTGCCAAAGTGATATTAATTTATTTCAGAGGATTTGTCAGTAAATCTAATGGTTTCCACTTCAAACAGTTCTGTTCAGTTTATACCAACATGTTCTTTACATTAAGGACTGCTATTCTTACATAAAAAGGTCTTCTGTAAGCAAAACATACCTGATACAACCTTAGAAAATCTGGTTTTAGTCTGTTATATATATTTTTAACTTGTATAAATGTCACCAACCCCAAATCTTGAGATATCAGTCATAGACACTGTGAGAATTACTAAAGAAAATCATGTTGATGTTACTAAAAGAACACACGTACATTGGCATTATCTCCACAAATCTGAGTCATTTTTCAGTGTGCTGTTAATTATTTGCGAAGTATTAATTTCCTTGTTGTGATTTAAATAAATGTTTTCATAAGAAATGAAAATTAAAATAATTTATGAAAGATACCATTTGTTCTTGGCATCTGTTTTTGATCCAGCCAGTTTACACAATACAAAAATAAATATTTTCAATGAAAATATTTTTGAAAATTTAATTGGGAAGATAAACAAAATCAACTCAAGTGGGGCAAGAGGAAACCTCCATAAAGGCTAAGTACATGTGCACGCTGTAGGAACTAATATCTCCTTCTGGCAGAAGAATTGAAGGGAAAGGAGAAGCAGTGAAGGAAAATAACTGGGGGTGTTTAGGAAATCGGCAGTTCTGAAGAGTCGCACTGAACCCCAGGTTAGGGGAGACTTACTGGATGGTATGAGGAAAGACGAACTCTCCCAATTTCCTAAATCCTTCCAAGCCTTTCCCTTCATCCCTTTACCTTCATCCCTTTACCTTCATCCCTTTACCTTCATCCCTTTACCTTCATCCCTTTACCTTCATCCCTTTACTTCAGCCCTTCTCCCAGGAGCCACCACTGGCTTTCAAAGCTTTCACATTTACTTAACCTTCAAAGGCAACAGTAGAACCATACTGATCAAAGTGGCACACTCATCATTTCAAGAAAACTAGGGAAATGCATTTGTTTTTTAAGGAAACATTTATGGTGCAATACTTAACGATACGTTAGAATAAATGTTTTATTAAAATCTTTTTATTAGAAGACATGAAGTTTGGTTTCTACAAAACACCTGCATCACTTTGATACAAATAAATTACATTTGTTTCACGTCAACACAATGCTCTAAGAAGGTAATCAAACTTAATCATCTCCAAATCCAGAGGATAGCATGTTTTCATTACTCCTTCATCTTCTGGGTGCATTTGGAATTGATAGAATGGATGATTAACTGTGCAGGTATGTAATTTTGAAGGCTTAGCAGAAACACCTGCAAATCTGTTTAATTAAGTTTGAGGTCAATCAGTGTAATATGCAAGGCTTGAATCCTTGAAATTAATTTTCTGTATTTGTGATATCTTTGTATCCTCTCCTAAAAGAGTTTGACAAACTTCGTAGTGATGTGATAAGTTTTCAAAGTCCAGAAACTTGTCTGTCATGTCTTGGTGTAGGAAAAGTTCACACTTCTGACAGCCACAAACAAGGCCAATCCATGCTTGATGTGTGAAGATTTCTATCAGCTTCTTTTTCTCTCAACTTATGAAAGAGAAAACTGTCATTTCTTAAGTATGGCCATTCATGAATGAGTACACAATATTTTTGAGATGGCAAAATTTTTCGACCAGGAACATAAAGAAATGCCATTACAAAGTTTTAAACAATGGAAAATCCAGGATGGAATGTAAGAATATTATGAAAAGGAAAGTTGCCACTCACCATATAGTAGAGATGCTGAGTCACAACAAAAGACTCACAATATAAGCTTTTGGCCATCAAGGCACTTCAGTTGCCAATTTGATATGATCATCTTTCTGGGTCTTCCTCTGCTTTTTTTTTTTTTTCTACTTCAAATGTATTGTGCGTTTACACGTTTTACACGTACAGGTATGTTTTAGGCACACAAAAGTGAAAATTGAACTGTGGTGAAAAGTTCTTTGTGGACATGATTTTTTTAGTATTGGCTTTTCCTCTCACTTTTTTTCTTTCAATAGTTCATACATTATTTTGTTAATGGACAGTTTGACAGACAAATATCAGCATGAAGACTTCCTTTCTCCATACTGGCTGCTGTATTTGGGGGAAGATTTCAATATAGACTCCGATTCTGTCAGTTTCCCCTCAGAGATCTTGTTTATAGTTTTTTCCCCTTTGTTAGTGTTATGTATTCCAGACATATTTTAAAATTCAGAGTGCATCATCATTTCTTTCATTGCTTACTTGGACCACACCTAGAAAGTAATTTTACTGGTCACTTAAGATGAACTGTCTCATCACCCCATTTCTATGAGTAGGTGTTCAATTAGAATGTCTTTGCTTAGGTCATTTGGGTACTACAGTTCTTACAACATTATATAATAGTCATTTTTGTGTCCTTTGAAGGTAGCTGGTAATACATGCTAGGTATCATTCCCTGATTTTATGCAGGAACATGCTCACTGCACTTACAGCAGCAATTACATTCTAGAGGCATGAATATGTTTGCTGGCACAGTGTTACCTTTCACATTGCGATCTGTACTACTTAGCTATTTTTGTCCTCTTATATGTTCGTCAGGCTCTTCACTGTCCACGTCTTTTCCTAAATAACCTATCAAACCACTGGAAGATTGCTCAGTCTCTTGAGAAATATCTGAAAGTAATAAAATCTCTGGCAAAAGCTCAACCCTGAGACGGGTGCAGTATGCTAAGATGCGAGCTGCTAAATCAGTCAGTCAAATCTTAAGCAAAGTTGTTCTAGACAAAAGTTAGTCATTCAGGTTCCATTATATGATTACTCTTTGTAAATATGCTCACCTCCATCATCTGTTTTGATGAGAGACTCAATCACCTTATGTTGGGGGTGGTAGGATGAATGTTCAGTGGAGAAATCCTCATTACTTTCAGAATTGCTTGATGGACTTGCTAATGTACTGTCCATGGTACAGCATCTATTTCTGTTGTTCATTTCACTGACATGCTGTTCCAATGATGGGAGTATCCATACAAAGAATAACAATGTTACACGTCTGTGAAGCAAAGAGTATATAGTGTGCAGCAAAGGGAACATAGTGTGCAGGTAAAACTGTTGAATCCAAGGAACAATGTTCAGACTGAGAAACTAAAGGAATGAACCAGCTGACCTTGACATAAAATAACTTTTGTTACCAGCTGAAAAACTTACTGTACAGTCGTTGAATGAAATGTATTCTCAGTCATAAAAAACACCCATTTTGACATTAATGTAACAAGTTACATTAACTCCAGACTATAAGTCACAATCATCATATTTTGCACATGTATCACTTAAGCTTTCACACTAAATTAGAGTCATAACTTGCAGCAATACCAATCCAAGTATGGTTTTTCCCTTCGGGATTCAGAGTCATAATGACATATCTGAATTGGTGAATGAAAATAGTCTAAGAATCATGAAGTATCATGATTATCGGCAATGTGGATTGGTGGTGGCACTGATGTTCCTACTGTTTCAAAATTTCTTTTGCCTTCATCTTGAAAGATGCATTTTGTAGATAAGTTGTTGTTATTCTAAATCCGCAACAGGGGTCATAATGTCTGGATGTATTTTTAAAAGTAAAAGCAATTGCAAAACAGGAGATTGAGACATTCTTGCAGATCATCATGGTTTCTGCACTTTGCTCAGTGTGGCACAAAAATTTGTTTTCTCCCATGCATTCATGCATAAAGCTCTAATACAGAAAAAAAGTTACTTTCATCAGTATGGTTCTCCTGTCCTCATGTATGCTTTCTCCTGCTGCCATTTGGCAGTTTCGTTAAATTCTATATATGCAGTGATTAATAAAAAAAAAAAAATACTGAATACTGCAATATCATTTACTCTGTTAAATATTGTGGGCTAGTACGAGACTCTGAAATAACCCAATACCATAACATATGTACAGACGTCAGTTATTCTGAAGTACGCACAAAACAATATTTTATACACAGTGCGTGAATAACCGCCTTCTAACAGATAGTTTGTGTGAGCGCTGCTATTATGGAGAGAAAATATGTGTGCTTTTATGCAAACTGTAATGATTAATTTGTTTCTGATGGGCTACTGGTCATTTATGTACCAACTTTCACAAAGAAACAGATATTTTTTATGCTTATTAAATGGAATATTTTTATGTATTTACTATTCATTATCTGCAAGGCAAAAACTGAGGAGAATCTCATCTGCCGTTAAGTGGACAATCTCAAACATACTGAACTCACTCAGTACGCAAACATTAATGAATGGAATTTGTCTTACTTTACTAGCTTTGAAACAATAAAAAACATCAAAATAGAGAAGTCTCTCACATTTACAGTTAACATTACAGACTGAATTTCTAACTAAAAAATATCGTCAGTGTAATGGCTGACCAAATGCTGCTAGGGAAAGAGAGCTCCCCACAACACGAAGTTCTGAAATAGTTACTAATTACAATTAATGGTGGCTATTACGGGAGGTACTCACTACTCCAATAACCAACACTTTCTAATAACAATGGACATATATTCTGATAACTTACAGACAGACTTACATTAAATATTAGACTGTGATACAATGGCGGCCTTCCACTAGACAAAAACAAGCTAGGAACCAAAGTCTAACAAAAAACAATTATCTCTGTTCTTCTTCATGTATGTTACACAGATACTTTAAACAAAAGGCCATTTGTTAAATGCATCGTTTTTTGTGAGTTTTACTGACAATAAACAATACTCTGTAATATTTGATATTCATCGCACGCACGGATGCAGTCTTTCAATAATTTATAGTTCACATGTCACTATTTTTTCACACACAAAAAACCCTTTTAATTTTTCTGGAAATGTCCATTTATGTGACGTTCCATCACATGTTCCATTCTAATACCATGTCCTTTAGCAATGCTATGAAATGTTGCACAATTTTATGTAAATAATTGTATCTGTAAGTGAAATATAATTATTCTCCATGAACCTCTTGTTGAGGAGACTTGGGTGGCTCAACAATTCAGACCAGACAAGTATTCAGTCACTGATGAGTGTTTTTCAGTAGTTGGATACAACATTCTGATTGACTGATCTGGACTTGTAATATTAGTCAACATTACTCTGCTGTTTTTCTACTGTAGTACATTTGAAAGCAAAGGGAAAAGATAGCAGTTACATTCCTCCAGGATTCACAGCTTTACTGTGTTGTCTATTCTATGGGTTACAGTATGGAATGTTAGATCCCTTAATAGTGGTGGTACCCTGGAGAACTTGAAAAGTGAAATGTATAGTTTGGATACAGCAGCAATTAGTGAAGTGTGGTGGTAGGATGAATAGGATTTCTGGTAATGTGAGTAGAAGGATATTAAATCAAATTAAAATATGGGTAATACAGGTGTAGGCCTAATCCTGAACAAGAAAATGAACAATATAGTGCAAAATTGTTGTAATCAAGAGAGGAAAATGTACCACAAGTATACGTGCCTGTTAGCTCCACAAATGTTGATGAGATTGGAAGTAATGTGTGATGAGATGAAACAAGATGTTCAGTACATGAATAGAGATTAAAATTTGTGCTGAGTTTGTGCAATTCAATAGCAGAGAAAGGAACAGGAGGGAAAACAGCAGAACAACAGGGGCTGAGGGGAAAGAATGAGAGGGGACACTGTCCAGTACAATTCTGCATTGAGCAAAATCTAATCAATGTAAACCATTTCCTTAAGAACCACAACCCTGAATGTGATACAGAAAATGATGTCTCTTTAATACACAATGTGACTGGAGTTGGCCACTAGTTATCGAGAGAGGAGGATGTGCTGGTATAAAACGAGGCAGGGAGTGATGGAATGTCAGTTGCGAAGCGGTAAACACATCCAGACAGCTGATCAAATACACCACTTCTAGGATTTGGGGAATGATCCTTTCATGGCTCGAATATGCCTTGCGAATTAGTAATGAGGGCTGATGAGTTGATAAGCCTGGAAGCTGTTGTCAGGTTTCCTGAATCCAAATAGGTAAATACCAGGCTGATGCTCCAACAGATACACTCTAAACAAACATGTAGAAAAACGTTCTCACACTTGCATGTAATTTTTACCCTAGAAACAGAGAGATGGGGTACATTGATTCTGCCCAGGGTGGGAGTAGTGATGTTAGGAAGAGCATCCACTGTCACTAACATTGCCACAACCCCATACAACAATGTCAATCCTGTAGAGAAATGGGAAAGGTGAGGAAGAAGTAAAGAAGTAACAACAGCAACATGGTATGGCCAGAAGAACTCAGTGACTTTAAATGTGGACTAATCACTGGATGTCACTTGAGTAAAAAATCAATAACGGACATCTCAACATTTCTAGAGCTGCTCAAATCGACTGTTGGTGATGCCATTGTGAGGTGGAAACATGAGGAACAACCACATCTAAAATAAGACTTGGCAGATCTCATGCAGGCTTACTGAAAGGCAGGGACTTCCATGCATTGTGGAATGTGGTTGTAAAAGTAGTACGAAATCAGCAGAAGGAATCACTCGTGAGTTCCAAAGTGTTACCAGAAGTCCATCTAACACAATGACTGTTCACAGAGAGTTGAAATGAATGGGATACGATGGTCAAGCAGCTCCTCATAAGCCACCCTTTTCCACAGTCACTGCTAAGAGATGCTTTAGGTGGCTGACTGTAAGCAAGTGATAAGGAGTGATGAATGATACTGTACCCTGTGACAATCTGATGGAATGGTTCGGGTTTGGCAAATGCCTGGAGAACATTACCTCTCATCAGTTTAGTGCCAAAGTTGGAGTATGGTGGAGGTAGAGTTATGGTACGGGTGTGTTTTTCGTGGTTATGGTGTGGTCCCATTAGTGCACTTAAGAATGAGCTAAATGCCGGAGGATTGGAACACATTTTAGAGGCATTGTGTGCTGCATATGGTTTAGCAACATTACAGAGATGATGACTGTTTGCATCAGCAAGACAGTGCATCCTTTCATAAATCAGCATCTATGAGGTAATGGTTCACGGACAATAACAATCCCGAAATAGATTAACTTTCCCAGAGTTCCAACTTGAACACCATGGAAGATATTTGCTATGAGTTACAGTGTTGACGTACCTTCAGACCCCTAGTCAACATTACCACCTACTCTGGTTTCAGTTCATGCGGAAGACTGGACTTCCATTAATCCAAAACCATACAAACACCCCAAAAAGTCTCCCCATCAGAGACCAACACATCACAAAGGCAAAGGTAGACACATTTCATGTTGATGTCAACTAACAGATGTCCGGATACTTTTGACCAGACAGTCTACTGCCATCTCATGAGGAGACTGCATTGGTTCAAAAACTAGTTAATGTTACAGTAAATCATAATAAATCATTCATATTCAAAAAGTGACTGTTTGAATATCATACCTATGTAAACAGCCAATTTAAATCACATTTGCAGTTCGTCATTCCCAATGGATATAACGAATTTATTAATTATCGTTAGTACGACAGTTCCTGTTAACGCAAAGCCTTTGTAAAAACGAGAAGATTTTGACACAAATGGACACACCTGAAAGGTGAGGTTGATTGTTAGAAGTCGCCAGTGCATGGCAGCTTAACGTTATAGGTTAGTCCTTCCAGAACTGCAGCAGGAGACATATTGACCATTTCATTTCATTTCATTTTATTATCTTCCTGTATATCATTTACATGATGTAGGAATTGTCACAACAAAGTTATCATACTAGTACAAGTACTACAGACATAATAATGGAATATCACTTTCAAGGCATTTTTTTAAAAGTACAAATTTAGACACATAAATTAAAATTTTTGGCAATAAATTTACACACAATCAAAGTACTCATCTACATCATAGAACGTTTTGCTTAAAAGGTAATTTTTAAGCTCAGTCTTAAATTTTACTTCATCTGTTATTGCCTTCATGTACACTGGCAGAGCATTGTAGACTTTTATTCCAAAATAACTTACATGCTTTTGGGTTTGTGTTGTCCTTACCCTTTCTACATACAAATTTTTACAAGTTTTAGTATTATAATTATGGCAGTCCTCATTTGTACGTAGATTTTTCATATGTGCTCTTGTACACAGAATGCTTTTAAAAATATACAGTGATGGTATTGTGAGTATTTGCAGTTCTTTGAAAAGGGGCCTACAATGAGTTCTTGGAGAGTTATGTGTTATGATTCGTATAGCTCTTTTCTGAAATTTGAAGATATCTGTTAAGCTTGATTTAGTTTTACCCCAGAACACTATGCCGTAAGACACGATGGACTGAAAGTAAGCAAAATACACTAGTCTAGTACAGTCTGTGCTGCATACTCTAGATAATATCCTCAGTGCAAAACATGCCGAATTGAGCCTTTGGGATAAGTACTTGAGATGGTCTTTCCAGCTTAAGTTTTGATCAATGTGCATTCCCAAAAACTTATCCATTAGTTTTAACTGGAGGTCCATATCTTGAGTTGCTTTCCCATACTGTATATAATTTGTTTTACTTAGATTAAGTGTTAACTCATTAGCATTAAACCAATGTTGAATATATTTCAGGACTATATCAGTTGTGGTAATTAATGATTTTTTATCATCACTTATAATTATGCTAGTGACATCTGCGAACAACATTATTTTGGTAGAAATATTAGGATTTTTTATGTCATTTATATAAAGCAAGAATAATAAGGGACCAAGAACACTGCCCTGTGGGACACCTATTTCCAATTTCTTTGCATCTGAGACCCACTTGATTTTCTGATTTTTATGTTCTGCGATGATTTCTACTACCTGAGTTCTATCTTGAAGGTAAGATTCAAACCACTGCTTCACAACTCCCCTTACACCTATTGCCTCCATCTTGTTTAACAGAATTTTGTGATTTACTGTATCAAAAGCTTTAGATAAATCTAAGTTAATTCCCACTACACATTTTTTAGTGTCGAGACTCCTGACAATCTCTTTGGTATAGGCATGGATAGCTGATTCTGTGCTGTGGCCCGAGCGAAAGCCATGTTGATTGCAGTTTAGAAGTTTGTGAGCATCCAAGTAATTTATGAGTCTGGTTTTCATTAATTTCTCTAGAATTTTTGAAAAAGCGATGTCACTTTGGTCTGCTGACCATTTTTTTTTAGATCGAAGATTTTAAAAAGTACCAAAAGGGACCAATGGCCACCACCTTTTGCACCACTATGAAGAAGTCAACATCCGTTTCAAGTACAGTCCCGGGTCATTTATTTTATTTACATTAGCGGGCTACATCTACATCTACATCTACATTTATGCTCCGCAAGCCACCCAACAATGTGTGGCGGAGGGCACTTTACGTTCCACTGTCATTACCTCCCTTTCCTGTTCCAGTCGCGTATGGTTCGCCGGAAGAACGACTACCGGCAAGCCTCCGTGCGCGCTGGAATCTCTCTAATTCTACATTCGTCATCTCCTCGGGAGGTATAAGTAGGGAGAAGCAATATATTCCATACCTCATCCAGAAACGCACCCTCTCGAAACCTGGACAGCAAGCCACACCGCAATGCAGAGCGCCTCTCTTACAGAGTGTGCCACTTGAGTTTGCTGAACATCTCCGTGTTGTTGTTGTGGTCTTCAGTCCTGAGACTGGTTTGATGCAGGTCTCCATGCCAATCGATCCCGTGCAAGCTCCTTCATCTCCCAGTACCTGCTGCAACCTACATCCTTCTGAATCTGCTTAGTGTATTCATCTCTTGGTCTCCCTCTACGATTTTTACCCTCCACACTGCCCTCCAATGCTAAATTTGTGATCCCTTGATGCCTCAGGATATGTCCTACCAACTGATCCCTTCTTCTAGTCAAGTTGTGCCACAAACTTCTCTTCTCCCCAATCCTATTCAATACCTCCTCATTAGTTACGTGATCTACCCACCTAATCTTCAACATTCTTCTGTAGCACCACATTTCAAAAGCTTCTATTCTCTTCTTGTCCAAACCATTTATTGTCCACGTTTCACCTCCATACATGGCCACACTCCATACAAATACTTTCAGAAACGACTTCCTGACACTTAAATCTATACTCGATGTTAACAAACTTCTCTTCTTCAGAAACGCTTTCCTTGCCATTGCCAGTCTACATTTTATATCTTCTCTACTTCGAACATCATCAGTTATTTTGCTCCCCAAATAGCAAAACTCCTTTACTACTTTAAGTGTCTCATTTCCTAATCTAATTCCCTCAACATCATTCGACTTAATTCGACTACATACCATTATCCTCGTTTTGCTTTTGTTGATGTTCAGCTTATATCCTCCTTTCAAGACACTATCCATTCCGTTCAACTGCTCTCCCAAGACCTTTGCTGTCTCTGACAGAACTACAATGTCATCGGCGAACCTCAAGGTTTTTATTTCTTCTCCCTGGATTTTAATACCCGCTCCAAATTTTTCTTTTGTTTCCTTTACTTCTTGCTCAGTATACAGATTGAATAACATCGGGGAGAGGCTACAACCCTGTCTCACTCCCTTCCCAACCACTGCTTCCCTTTCATGCCCCTCGACTCTTATAACTGCCACCTGGTTTCTGTACAAATTGTAAATAGCCTTTCGCTCCCTGTATTTTACCCCTGCCACCTTTAGAATTTGAAATAGTGTATTCCAATCAACACTGTCGAAAGCTTTCTCTAAGTCTACAAATGCTAGAAACGTAGGTTTGCCTTTACTTAATCTTCCTTCTAAGATAAGTCGTAAGGTCAGTATTGCCTCACGTGTTCCAACATTTCTACGGAATCCAAACTGATCTTCCCCGAGGTCGGCTTCTACCAGTTTTTCCATTCGTCTGTAAAGAATTCGCGTTTAGTATTTTGCAGCTGTGACTTATTAAACTGATAGTTCGGTAATTTTCACATCTGGGATTGGAATTATTATATTCTTCTTGAAGTCTGAGGGTATTTCGCCTGTCTCGTACATCTTGCTCACCAGATGGTAGAGTTTTGTCAGGACTGGCTCTTCCAAGGCCGTCAGTAGTTCTAATGGAATGTTGTCTACTCCGGGGGCCTTGTTTCGACTCAGGTCTTTCAGTGCTCTGTCAAACTCTTGACGCAGTATCGTATCTCCCATTTCATCTTCATCAACATCCTCTTCCATTTCCATAACATTGTCCTCAACTACATCGCCCTTGTATAGACCCTCTATATACTCCTTCCACCTTTCTGCTTTCCCCTCTTTGCGTAGAACTGGGTTTCCATCGGAGCTCTTGATATTTATACAAGTGGCTCTCTTTTCTCCAAAAGTATCTTTTATTTTCCTGTAGGCTGTGTCTATCTTACCCCTAGTGAGATAAGCCTCTACATCCTTACATTTGTCCTCTAGCCATGCCTGCTTTTCCATTTTGCACTTCCTGTCGATCTCATTTTTGAGACGTTTGTATTCCTTTTTGCCTGCTTCATTTACTGCATTTTTATATTTTCTCCTTTCATCAATTAAATTCAGTATATCTTCTGTTACCCAAGGATTTCTACTAGCCCTCGTCTTTTTACCTACTTGATCCTCTGCTGCCTTCACTACTTCATCCCTCAGAGCTACCGATTCGTCTTCTACTGTATTTCTTTCCCCCATTCCTGTCAATTGTTCCCTTATACTCTCCCTGAAACTCTGTACAACCTCTGGTTTAGTCAGTTTACCCAGGTCCTATCTCCTTAAATTCCCACCTTTTTGCAATTTCTTCAGTTTTAATCTACGGTTCATAACCAACAGATTGTGGTCAGAGTCCACATCTGGCCCTGGAAATGTTCTACAATTTAAAACCTGGTTCCTAAATTTCTGTCTTACCACTATATAATCTATCTGATACCTTTTAGTATCTCCAGGATTCTTCCATGTATACAACCTTCTTTCATGATTCTTGAACCAAGTGTTAGCTATGATTAAGTTATGCTCTGTGCAAAATTCTACCAGACAGCTTCCTCTTTCATTTCTTAGCCCCAATCCATATTCACCTACTATGTTCCCTTCTCTCCCTTTTCCTACTGTCGGATTCCAGTCATCCATGACTATTAAATTTTCTTCTCCCTTCACTACCTGAATAATTTCTTTTATCTCGTCATACATTTCTTCAATTTCTTCGTCATCTGCAGAGCTAGTTGGCATGTCAACTTGTACTATTGTAGTAGGCATGGGCTTCGTGTCTATCGTGGCCAGTACAATACGTTCACTATGCTGTTTGTAGTAGCTTACCCACGCTCCTATTTTTTTATTCATTATTAAACCTACTCCTGCATTACCCCTATTTGATTTTGTATTTATAACCCTGTAATCACCTGACCAGAAGTCTTGTTCCTCCTGCCACCGAACTTCACTAATTCCCACTATATCTAACTTTAACCTATCCATTTCCCTTTTTAAATTTTCTAACCAACCTGCCCGATTAAGGGATCTGACATTCCACGCTCCGATCCGTAGAATGCCAGTTTTCTTTCTCCTGATAATGACGTCCTCCTGAGTAGTCCCCGCCCGAAGATCCGAATGGGGGATTATTTTACCTCCGGAATATTTTACCCAAGAGGACGCCATCATCATTTAACCATACAGTAAAGCTGCATGCCCTCGGGAAAAATGACGGCTGTAGTTTCCCCTTGCGTTCAGCCGTTCGCAGTACCAGCACAGCAAGGCCGTTTTGGTTAGTGTTACAAGGCCAGATCAGTCAATCATCCAGACTGTTGCCCCTGCAACTACTGAAAAGGCTGCTGCCCCTCTTCAGGAAGCACACGTTTGTCTGGCCTCTCAACAGATACCCCTCCGTTGTGGTTGCACCTACGGTACGGCTATCTGTATCGTTGAGGCACGCAAGCCTCCCCACCGATGGCATGGTCCATGGTTCACGGGGAGGGGGGGGGGGTGAACATCTCCGTAACGCTTACCAAATAACCCTGTGACGAAACGCGCCGCTCTTCTTTGGATCTTCTCCATCTCCTCTGTCAACCCGACCTGGTACGGATCCCACACTGATGAGAAATACTCAAGTATAGGTCGAACGAGTGTTTTGAAAGCCATCTCCTTTGTTGATGGACTACATTTTCTAAGGACTCTCCCGATAAATCTCAACCTGGCACCCGCCTTACCAACAATTAATTTTATGTGATCATTCCATTTCAAATCGTTCCGTACGCATACTCCCCAGATATTTTACAGAAGTAGCTGCTACCAGTGTTTGTTCCGCTATCATATAATCATACAATAAACGATCCTTCTTTCTATGTATTCGCAATACATTACTTTTGTCTATGTTAAGGGTCAGTTGCCACTCCCTGCACTAAGTGCCTATTAGCTGCAGATCCTGCATTTCGCTGCAATTTTCTAATGCTGCAACTTCTCTGTATACTACAGCAACATCCGCAAAAATCCTCATGGAACTTCCAACACTATCTACTAGGTCATTTATATATATTGTGAAAAGCAATGGTTCCATAACACTCCCCTGTGACACGCCTGAAGTTACTTTACCGTATGTAGACGTCTTTCCATTGAGAACAATATGCTGTGTTCTGTTTGCCAAAAACTCTTCAATCCAGCCACACAGCTGGTCTGATATTCCGTAAGCTCTTACTTTGTTTATTAGGCGACAATGCGGAACTGTATCGAACGCCTTCCGGAAGTCAAGGAAAATGGCATGAACCTGGGAGCCTGTATCTAATATTTTCTGGGTCTCATGAACAAATAAAGCGAGTTGGGTCTCACACGATCGTTGTTTCCGGAATCCATGTCGATTCCTACAGAGTAGATTCTGGGTTTCCAGAAATGACATGAGCCGGCCGGAGTGGCCGTGCGTGCGGTTCTAGGCGCTACAGTCTGGAACCGAGCGACGCTACGGCCGCAGGTTCGAATCCTGCCTCGGGCATGGATGTGTGTGATGTCCTTAGGTTAGTTAGGTTTAAGTAGATCTAGGTTCTAGGCGACTGATGACCTCAGAAGTTAAGTCGCATAGCGCTCAGAGCCATTTGGACCAGAAATGACATGATACGCGAGCAAAACAACATGGTCTAAAATTCTACAACAGATCGATGTCAGAGATATAGGCCTACATTTTTGCGCATCTGCTCGACGACCCTTCTTGAAAACTGGAAGTACCTGTGTTCTTTTCCAATCGTTTGGAACCTTCCGTTCCTCTAGAGACTTGCGGTACACGGCTGTTAGAAGGGGGGCAAGTTCTTTCGCGCACTCTGTGTAGAATCGAAATCAGGTAATAATAAACATTCTGATGCTGTCATGGTGTCATTTGACAGAATCTCTCTCGTTTATCTGCATTTCATCGTGTGTTATAATAATTTGTGAGTGATTTTCTCTTGTTGACCCAACAGTGACTGCCAGACCGGCAACTCGCAAAATCTGAACAGTCTAAGTGCCCTTTGCCACTCATTTCAGTGTTATCAAGTTCATTAAGTGAGCATCCTGAAGTGTAACTGATGGTTTCTATTAAACATACTGTACATTTGAGCCTGTCTATAGGTCCTCTTTACGTGGCTTTGTAATCTGCTCAAAAAAAAAATAAATAAATAAATAAATAAATTGTTCAAATGGCTCTGAGCACTATGGGACTTAATTTCTTAGGTCATCAGTCCACTAGAACTTAGAACTACTTAAACCTAACTAACCTAAGGACAATACACACATCCATGCCCGAGGCAGGATTCGAACCTGCGTCCGTAGCGGTCGCGCGGTTCCAGACTGTAGCGCCTAGAACCGATCGGCCACCCCGGCCGGCTGCTCATCTATCCCTAATTTCTATTAGTAGCTTGATACAAGTCACAGTGATTGGGCGGGAGGCCATGGCTCATTACCCCTACAAGTGTGAGAGGAACTGATGCCTGGGCCACGGTCGGGACAGTTAACTGGAATGCAAATGTTCATTTTAGCAAGGATATACACTTGCAGTGACTTTAAAGTGACGACCCGTAAAACCCAGAATAACCACCTTTTGCCGTGCGGACCACTGCACGACGTGTAGGAAGAGAGTCAGTGAAGTTCTGGAAGGTACCGACACGGGTGTAGAGCCATGGCGACTCCGATTCTGTGGCGAGCTGCACTAGGTTTCTAGGTCGAGGATCCACAGCTTGAGCAGCCCGATCGAGCTGGTCTGGCAGATTCTCGATTGAGTTTAAATCGGAGGAGTTTGGTGCTCTTCGAACCACGCACGTACACTGCTAGCTGTGTGACACGTGGCATAGTCCTGGCGGTGGATGCCTTTGCGTCGAGTATAAACAAACAGAATGTAGGAGTTGATGTGGTCCCCAAGGATAGAAGCATACTTGTGCTGATCCGTTATACACTACTGGCCATTAAAATTGCTACACCAAGAAGAAATGCAGATGATAAACGGGTATTCATTGGACAAATATATTATACCAGAACTGACATGTGATTACATTTTCACGCAATTTGGGTGCACGGATCCTGAGACATCAGTACCCAGAACACCCACTTCTGGCCGTAATAACAGCCTTGATACGCCTGGGCATTGAGTCAAACAGAGCCTGGATGGCGTGTACAGGTACAGCTGCCCATGCAGCTTCAACACGATACCACAGTTCATCAAGAGTAGTGACTGGCGTATTGTGACGAGCCAGTTGCTCGGCCACCATTGACCAGACTTTTGCAATTGGTGAGAGATCTGGAGAATTTCCTGTATCCAGAAAGGCGCGTACAGGACCTGCAACATGAGGTCGTGCATTATCCTGCTGAAATGTAGGGTTTCGCAGGGATCGAATGAAGGGTAGAGCCACGGGTCGTAACACATCTGAAATGTAACGTCCACTGTTCAAAGTGCCGTCAATGCGAACAAGAGGTGACCGAGACGTGTCACCAATGACACCCCATACCACCACGCCGGGTGATACGCCAGTATGGCGATGACGAATACACGCTCCCAACGTGCGTTCACCGCGATGTCGCCAAACACGGATGCGACCATCATGATGTTGTAAACACAACCTGGATTCATCCGAAGAAATACCGTTTTGCCATTCGTGCACCCAGGTTCGTCGTTGAGTACACCATCGCAGGCGCTCCTGTCTGTGATGCAGCGTCAAGGGTAACCGCAGCCACGGTCTCCGAGCGGATAGTCCATGCTGCTGCAAACGTCGTCGAACTGTTCGTGCATATGGTTGTTGTCTTGCAAACGTCCCCATCTGTTGACACAGGGATCGAGACGTGGCTGCACGATCCGCTACAGCCATGCGGATAATATGCCTGTCATCTCGACTGCTAGTATTACGAGGCCATTGGGATCCAGCATGGCGTTCCGTATTACCCTCCTGAACCCACCGATTCCATATTCTGCTAACAGTCATTGGATCTCGACCAACGCGAGCAGCAATGGCGCGATACGATAAACCGCAATCGCGATAGGCTACAATCCGACCTCTATCCAAGTTGGAAACGTACGCATTTCTCCTCCTTACACGAGGCATCACAACAACGTTTCACCAGGCAACGCCGGTCAACTGCTGTTTGTGTGTGAGCAATCGGTTGGAAACTTTCCATATGTCAGCACGTCATAGGTGTCGCCACCAGCGCCAAACTTGTGTGAATGCTCTGAATAGCTGGTGATTTGCATACCACAGCATCTTCTTCCTGTCGGTTAAGCTTCGCGTCTGTAGCACGTCATCTTCGTGGTGTAGAAATTTTAATGGCCAATAGTGTACTTTCCAGAATGACGAGATCACCAAAGGCTATGTTAAAACAACATTCCCCTGATTATAGCGCTGCCTCCCCCGGCCTGGACCCTTCCGCTGATTGTTGCAGGTTATTTGCTTTAAGTTTGATGTGGCATAAGACGTGATTCACCCGAAAAGATCATCTGTCGCCACTCACTGGACGCCCAGACTCGGTATTCATGTGCAAATTCCACCCATTGTCGTGAATGAACAGCAGTCATCACGGGTGCATGAACCAGGCGCCTACTGTCGAAGTCCACATGCAGCAACGTTCGCTGAACGATCGCTGGGGAGAGACTGTTGTTAGCCCCTTGTTTCATCTGGGTGATCAGTTACTCAACAATTGCATTCGCCCGTAGACATCTCCGCAACCCTCATTCTCCCGTGTCATCTATGACCTGTAGTGACCGCAGTTGCCTCGGCGCCATATTTGAACCGCAGGTTTTTGCCATGCACAGTATACTTTAACCATGGCAGCACACGAACAGTTTACGATATTAACCCGTTTTGGATATCTTCCAGCCTTGGCTCGAACGCCAATGGTCATGTCCTGTTATCCGTGCCACTCTGACATGCTTTATATACCCTCCACTGCTAATGTGGCATTTGCAATCTGTGAGTATACAGGGTGATCCATTGATCGTGACCGGGCCAAATATCTCACGAAATACGCGTCAAACGAAAAAACTACAAAGAACGAAATTTGTCTAGCTTGAAGGGGGAAACCAGATGGCGCTATGGTTGGCCCGCTACATGGCGCTGCCACAGGTCAAACGGGTATCAACTGCGTTTTTTAAAACAGGAACGCCCATTTTTATTACATATTCTTGTAGTACGTAAAGAAATATGAGTGTTTTAGTTGGCCCACTTTTTTCGCTTTGTCATAGATGGCACTGTAATAGTCACAAACATATGGTTCACGGTTTTAGACGAACAGTTGGTAACACTTAGGTTTTTCAAATTAAAATACAGAACGAAGCAACGTTTGAACATTTTATTTCAGTTGTTCCATTGTGATACATGTACCTTTGTGAACTTATCATTTCTGAGAACGCATGCTGTTACAGCGTGGTTACCTGTAAATACCACATTAATGCAATAAATGCTCAAAATGATGTCCGTCAACCTCAATGCATTTGGCAATACGAGTAACGACATTCCTCTCAACAGCAAGTAGTTCGCCTTCCGTAATGTTCGCACATGCATTGACAATGCGCTGACGCATGTTGTCAGGCGTTGTCGGTGGATCACGATAGCAAATATCCTTCAACTTTCCCCACAGAAAGAAATCCGGGGACGTCTGACCCGGTGAACATGCGGGTCATGGTATGGTGCTTCGACGACCAATCCACCTGTCATGAAATATGCTATTCAATACCACTTCAACTGCATGCGAGCTATGTGCCGGACATCCATCACGTTGGAAGTACATCGCTGTTCTGTCATGCAGTAAAACATCTTGTAGTAACATCGGTAGAACATTACGTAGGAAATCAGCTTACATTACACCATTTAGATTGCCATCGATAAAATGGGGGCCAATTATCCTTCCTCCCATAATACCGCACCATACATTAACCCGCCAACGTCGCTGATGTTCCACTTGTCGCAGCCATCGTGGATTTTCCGTTGCCCAGTAGTGCATATTATGCCGGTTTACGTTACCGCTGTTGGTGAATGACGCTTCGTCGCTAAATAGAACGCCTGCAAGAAATCTATCATCGACCCGTAATTTTTCTTGTACCAGTGGCAGAACTGTACACGACGTTCAAAGTCGTCGCCATGCAATTCCTGGTGCATAGAAAAATGGTACGGGTGCAATCGATGTTGATGTAGCATTCTCAACACCGACGTTTTTGAGATTCCCAATTCTCGGGAAAAAACACCTACTTGGGCATCATCATTTGTTGCAGGTCGTGGTTGACGTTTGACATGTGGCTGAATACTTCCTGTTTC
Organism: Schistocerca piceifrons; assembly: GCF_021461385.2. Classification (NCBI taxonomy): domain Eukaryota; kingdom Metazoa; phylum Arthropoda; class Insecta; order Orthoptera; family Acrididae; genus Schistocerca; species Schistocerca piceifrons. The sequence goes on along the minus strand of NC_060141.1, from coordinate 467,593,123 downwards.
CTTAAATAACGTAACTATACGGCGAACGGTCCGGATACTTGGATGATGTCGTCCAGGATACCGAGCAGCATACATAGCACACGCCCGTTGGGCATTTTGATCACAATGGCCATACATCAACACGATATCGACCTTTTCCGCAATTGGTAAACGGTCCATTTTAACACGGGTAATGTATCACTAAGCAAATACCGTCTGCACTGGCGGAATGTTACGTAATACCACGTACGTATACGTTTGTGACTATTACAGCGCCATCTATCACAAAGCGAAATAGTGGTCCAACTAAAACATTCATATTTATTTACGTACTACACGAATATGTAATAAAAAATGAGGGTTCCTATTTAAAAAAACGCACTTGATGTCCGTTTGACCTATGGCAGCGCCATCTAGCGGGCCAACCATAGCGCCATCTGGTTTCCCGCTTCAAGCTACACGAGTTTCGTTCTTTGCAGTTTTTTCGTTTGATGCTTAATTCGTGAGATATTTGGCCCGGTCACTATCAGTTGACCATCCTGCATAATGCATACTGACGTCGAGTGTAGGGGCTGGTCACATTAAAGTGACCGAACCGTTTATGAAAACTGCATCCAGTGAGATATGGACCCAAAGAGAAATCGGTGAAATTTCCACCCAGTTTACCCGGAAACTGATTACTAAGTCACGGTGTAGCTACACTCCGAGTCCTCGTTCATCCGAACCCTACTCCCAGTAGAGTGCTTTGCGGCCGTGTGCTTGAGGCGTCGACGCCGCTGTGCAAATGACCGGAAACGTAAACAAAATATCCTACTGCTGGAAGTAGAGCAATAGCGCTACCAATTGTCTACATAACGTTCTACGATATTCCCTCTTACACACACACACAAGGCACTGGTTCTACTTGTTTTAACGTTTATATCTTTATTTTTTAATGATGTCTACTCCGTCCTAATATAAAAAACTGCTATGCATAGTCACCTTAATATTTTTTATTTATGTTACGTAAGTAATTATGTTACGCAAATAACATTGATTGCTCCATTGTTTTAAAGTGTATCTTACTTAACAGACAGTTTTATAGTTCATGTATCTTCTACTTCGTAATAACGACAATGATATACACAATTATTCAGGGTATTACTCATACATAATAGTCGCACCGCTGCAAAGATCTGCCAGAGATATTGTCAATGGTGTTGGGATACAGGTGAAATCGCAGGACTCGGTAGAATCCCAATCAGAGACTACACCAGATTTCCGTCTGAATTACTCTCTCAGTCCCTCTCTTAGTCACTGTCTATCATAGATCCCTCGAACGAGGAACGGTACCCAGTGGCGGGAAGAAACCCCACGTCACGCCCATCCACAAGAAGCGTGAACCACAAAACTAACGTCCAGTATCCTTGAGCACCATTTGTTGTAGAATCATAGAACATGTTCTGAGCTCAGACATAATAAGGTATCTCTAAGAGAATGACCTCCTCCGCCCCGAAGAGCATGGATACTGGAAATATCTATCATAATGAAACCCAACTCGTAGTTTTATCGCACGACATCCCGAAAGCCATGGATTAAGGCAGTTAGGTATAGGTCTCATTAAAACCAAGATATTACACTGGTTTCCGAGAAAACTTGAGGCTTGACGCTCTTGTGAGACGTTTGACCTAATGATTTTGAACTGGTATGTCATGAACGTTCATAACAGATCGTCGTATTGTGCACAAAGCACATCGTAAACTTTTCATATCCGAGAACAAGCAATGGGCACCGCAACATTCTGTATCATCGCCCATCTACATCTATATCTACATTTATACTCCACAAGATACCCAACGGTGTGTGGCGGAGGGCACTTTACGTGCCACTGTCATTACCTCCCTTTCCTGTTGCAGTCGCGTATGGTTCGCGGGAAGAACGACTGTCTGAAAGCCTCCGTGCGCGCTCGAATCTATCTAATTTTACATCTCCTCGGGAGATATAAGTAGGGGGAAGCAATATATTCGATACCTCATCCAGAAACGCACCCTCTCGAAACCTGGCGAGCAAGCTACACCGCGATGCAGAGCGCCTCTCTTGCAGAGTCTGCCACTTGAGTTTGCTAAACGTCTCCGTAACGCTATCACGGTTACCAAATAACCCTGTAACGAAACGCGCAGCTCTTCTTTGGATCTTCTCTGTCTCCTCCGTCAACCCGATCTGGTACGGATCCCACACTGATGAGCAATACTCAAGTATAGGTCGAACGAGTGTTTTGCAAGCCACCTCCTTTGTTGATGGACTACATTTTCTAAGGACTCTACCAATGAATCTCAACCTGGTACCCGCCTAACCAACAATTAATTTTATATGATCATTCCACTTCAAATCGTTCCGTACGCATACTCCCAGATATTTTACAGAAGTAACTGCTACCAGGGTTTGTTCCGCTATCATACAATCATACAATAAAGGATCCTTCTTTCTATGTATTCGCAATACATTACATTTGTCTATGTTAAGGGTCAGTTGCCACTCCCTGCACCAAGTGCCTATCCGCTGCAGATCTTCCTGCATTTCACTACAATTTTCTAATGCTGCAACTTCTCTGTATACTACAACATCATCCGCGAAAAGCCGCATGGAACTTCCGACACTATCTACTAGGTCATTTATATATATTGTGAAATGCAATGGTTCCATAACACTCCCCTATGGCACGCCAGAGGTTACTTTAACGTCTGTAGACGTCTCTCCATTTATAACAACATGCTGTGTTCTGTTCAATGGCCGGAGACTAGCAGCAGCTGCACTAAGGAATTGCCGTCACATGCGAAGGCTGCGTTTGGAGTGGCGCTGTGACCGGGAAGCACGAGTTGATGATGAATGACGCCGCGTTTACTTCAGCAATGATGCTCGGTTCTTCACCACCCCGGATCGCCGTCGTCGGCGAGTATGGCGACGACCTGCTAGAAGTCTTCTTCCAATGTTTAGGAGAGACAAAGTTGTGTGTGGAATCGAATAGTACGTGGCATTGTAAATTTTATTTTAAGCTTCTGAACTAAGCTTTTTTTCTTCGAGGATAGTTTATTTTTATTTTATGTTAAACAAAAGGTGCATTTGCATGTAGACATAACAGCAGTGTTAATACAAATAGTTCTGTTGATAAATACGTAAAAGCTTCGTTAATACCGTTAGAAAGAGCTGTGATGAGAGCAGTAGCTGCAGTATAAAACTGAAGGTATTGTGTACACTTATGATACAGCATCTAGCTACGCAGACCCTAATGCTTTGCGCGTTAACTATTAGATTATGAAACAAATTTGATTTTTCTACATTAGTCTGTAAAATTATGTAATAGCAAATCGAGTTCCTCCCCCCCATGAACCATGGACCTTGCCGCTGGTGGGGAGGCTTGCGTGCCTCAGCGATACAGATGGCCGTACCGTAGGTGCAACCACAGCGGAGGGGTATCTGTTGAGAGGCCAGACAAACGTGTGGTTCCTGAAGAGGGGCAGCAGCCTTTTCAGTAGTTGCAGGGGCAACAGTCTGGATGATTGACTGATCTGGCCTTGTAACATTAACCAAAACGGCCTTGCTGTGCTGGTACTGCGAACGGCTGAAAGCAAGGGGGAACTACAGCCGTCATTTTTGCCGAGGACATCCAGCTTTACTGTATGATTAAATGATGATGGCGTCCTCTTGGGTAAAATATTCCGGAGGTAAAATAATCCCCCATTCGGATCTCCGGGCGGGGACTACTCAAGAGGACGTCGTTATCAGGAGAAAGAAAACTGGCGTTCTACGGATCGGAGCGTGGAATGTCAGATCCCTTAATCGGGCAGGTAGGTTAGAAAATTTAAAAAGGGAAATGGATAGGTTAAAGTTAGATATAGTGGGAATTAGTGAAGTTCGGTGGCAGGAGGAACAAGACTTTTGGTCAGGTGATACAGGGTTATAAACACAAAATCAAATAGGGGTAATGCAGGAGTAGGTTTAATAATGAATAAAAAAATAGGAGCGTGGGTAAGCTACTACAAACAGCATAGTGAACGCATTATTGTGGCCAAGATAGACACGAAGCCCATGCCTACTACAGTAGTACAAGTTTATATGCCAACTAGCTCTGCAGATGACGAAGAAATTGATGAAATGTATGACGAGATAAAAGAAATTATTCAGGTAGTGAAGGGAGACGAAAATTTAATAGTCATGGGTGACTGGAATTCGTCAGTAGGAAAAGGGAGAGAAGGAAACATAGTAGGTGAATATGGATTAGGGGGAAGAAATGAAAGAGGAAGCAGCCTTGTAGAATTTTGCACAGAGCATAACTTAATCATAGCTAACACTTGGTTCAAGAATCATGAAAGAAGGTTGTATACCTGGAAGAATCCTGGAGATACTAAAAGGTATCAGATAGATTATATAATGGTAAGACAGAGATTTAGGACCCAGGTTTTAAATTGTAAGACATTTCCAGGGGCAGATGTGGATTCTGACCACAATCTATTGGTTATGAACTGCAGATTGAAACTGAAGAAACTGCAAAAAGGTGGGAATTTAAGGAGATGGGACCTGGATAAACTGAAAGAATCAGAGGTTGTAGAGAGTTTCAGGGAGAGCATAAGGGAACAATTGACAGGAATGGGGGAAAGAAATACAGTAGAAGAAGAATGGGTAGCTCTGAGGGATGAAGTAGTGAAGGCAGCAGAGGATCAAGTAGGTAAAAAGACGAGGGCTAGTAGAGATCCTTGGGTAACAGAAGAAATATTGAATTTAATTGATGAAAGGAGAAAATATAAAAATGCAGTAAATGAAGCAGGCAAAAAGGAATACAAACGTCTCAAAAATGAGATCGACAGGAAGTGCAAAATGGCTAAGCAGGGATGGCTAGAGGACAAATGTAAGGATGTAGAGGCTTGTCTCACTAGGGGTAAGATAGATATTGCCTACAGGATAATTAAAGAGACCATTGGAGAGAAGAGAACCACTTGTATGAATATCCACAGCTCAGATGGCAACCCAGTTCTAAGCAAAGAAGGGAAGGCAGAAAGGTGGAAGGAGTATATAGAGGGTCTATACAAGGGCGATGTACTTGAGGACAATATTATGGAAATGGAAGAGGATGTTGATGAAGATGAAATGGGAGATACGATACTGCGTGAAGAGTTTGACAGAGCACTGAAAGACCTGAGTCGAAACAAGGCCCCGGGAGTAGACAACATTCCATTAGAACTACTGATGGCCTTGGGAGAGCCAGTCATGACAAAACTCTACCATCTGCTGAGCAAGATGTATGAGACAGGCGAAATACCCACAGACTTCAAGAAGAATATAATAATTCCAATCCCAAAGAAAGCAGGTGTTGTCAGATGTGAAAATTACCGAACTATCAGTTTAATAAGTCACAGCTGCAAAATACTAACGCGAATTCTTTACAGACGAATGGAAAAACTGGTAGAAGCCGACCTCGGGGAAGATCAGTTTGGATTCCGTAGAAATGTTGGAACACGTGAGGCAATACTGACCTTACGACTTATCTTAGAAGAAAGATTAAGAAAAGGCAAACCTACGTTTCTAGCATTTGTAGACTTAGAGAAAGCTTTTGACAACGTTAACTGGAATACTCTCTTTCAAATTCTGAAGGTGGCAGGGGTAAAATACAGGGAGCGAAAGGCTATTTACAATTTGTACAGAAACCAGATGGCAGTTATAAGAGTCGAGGGACATGAAAGGGAAGCAGTGGTTGGGAAAGGAGTGAGACAGGGTTGTAGCCTCTCCCCGATGTTATTCAATCTGTATATTGAGCAAGCAGTAAAGGAAACAAAAGAAAAATTCGGAGTAGGTATTAAAATTCATGGAGAAGAAATAAAAACTTTGAGGTTCGCCGATGACATTGTAATTCTGTCAGAGACAGCAAAGGACTTGGAAGAGCAGTTGAATGGAATGGACAGTGTCTTGAAAGGAGGATATAAGATGAACATCAACAAAAGCAAAACGAGGATAATGGAATGTAGTCAAATTAAATCGGGTGATGCTGAGGGGATTAGATTAGGAAATGAGACACTTAAAGTAGTAAAGGAGTTTTGCTATTTAGCGAGTAAAATAACTGATGATGGTCGAAGTAGAGAGGATATAAAATGTAGACTGGCAATGGCAAGGAAATCGTTTCTGAAGAAGAGAAGTTTGTTAACATCGAGTATAGATTTAAGTGTCAGGAAGTCGTTTCTGAAAGTATTTGTATGGAGTGTAGCCATGTATGGAAGTGAAACATTGACGATAACCAGTTTGGACAAGAAGAGAATAGAAGCTTTCGAAATGTGGTGCTACAGAAGAATGCTGAAGATAAGGTGGGTAGATCACGTAACTAATGAGGAGGTATTGAATAGGATTGGGGAGAAGAGAAGTTTGTGGCACAACTTGACCAGACGAAGGGATCGGTTGGTAGGACATGTTTTGAGGCATCAAGGGATCACAAATTTAGCATTGGAGGGCAGAGTGGAGGGTAAAAATCGTAGAGGGAGACCAAGAGATGAATACACTAAGCAGATTCAGAAGGATGTAGGTTGCAGTAGGTACTGGGAGATGAAGAAGCTTGCACAGGATAGAGTAGCGTGGAGAGCTGCATCAAACCAGTCTCAGGACTGAAGACCACAACAACAACAAATCGAGTTCTGTGTTTGTTCGTCTGTATTTAGTTATTAGTTCGTGCACCGAAATCTCTTTTTTCATTTTCATTTCTAACGCTTTCTTATAGGTTCACGTATTAATTCCGAACGTGTTCTTTTATCTGCTACACATTCAAGTTATTAGATCGTAAAACGACAGTTTAATTTTAATTTTGAACGCATTTCTGTAAAAATACGTATTAATTTCTAATGTATGACATGTTCGCTTCAATTTTTAGATCGTAACACAGCTTTTTTATTTTCATTTTCAACAGTTTCGTGTAAAATAACATGTTGTTGTTGTGGTCTTCAGTCCTGAGACTGGTTTGATGCAGCTCTCCGTGCTACTCTATCCTGTGCAAGCTTTTTCATCTCCCAGTACCTACTGCAACCTACATCCTTCTGAATCTGCTTAGTGTATTCATCTCTTGGTCTCCCCCTACGATTTTTACCCTCCACGCTGCCCTCCAATACTAAATTGGTGATCCCTTGATGCCTCAGAACATGTCCTACCAACCGATCCCTTCTTCTGGTCAAGTTGTGCCACAAATTTCTCTTCTCCCCAATTCTATTCAATACTTCCTTATTAGTTATGTGATCTACCCATCTAATCTTCAGCATTCTTCTGTAGCACCACATTTCGAAAGCTTCTATTCTCTTCTTGTCCAAACTATTTATCGTCCATGTTTCACTTCCATACATGGCTACACTCCATACGAATACTTTCAGAAATGACTTCCTGACACTTAAATCAATACTGGATGTTAACAAATTTCTCTTCTTCAGAAACGCTTTCCTTGCCATTGCCAGCCTACATTTTATATCCTCTCTACTTCGACCATCATCAGTTATTTTACTCCCCAAATAGCAAAACTCCTTTACTACTTTAAGTGCCTCATTTCCTAATCTAATTCCCTCAGCATCACCCGACTTAATTAGACTACATTCCATTATCCTTGTTTTGCTTTTGTTGATGTTCATCTTATATCCTCCTTTCAAGACACTGTCCATTCCATTCAACTGCTCTTCCAAGTCCTTTGCTGTCTCTGACAGAATTACAATGTCATCGGCGAACCTCAAAGTTTTTATTTCTTCTCCATGAATTTTAATACCTACTACGAATTTTTCTTTTGTTTCCTTTACTGCTTGCTCAATATACAGATTGAACAACATCGGGGACAGGCTACAACCCTGTCTTACTCCCTTCCCAACCACTGCTTCCCTTTCATGTCCCTCGACTCTTATAACTGCCATCTGGTTTCTGTACAAATTGTAAATAGCCTTTCGCTCCCTGTAACATATTAAAAGTAAATATATAACAAAAATCCTTTGTCTCTGCTGAATTTTTGGGCCATGAAAGAAAACTTATTTTCCTTGTGTTCTTTTCTGTTGTCTCCCGACAGAAGGATGTGTTAACACAATGCAGTTTTCTTTTATGCGCTGCCCTACACCAAGTACACTTCAGGAACCATATTACATTTTGATAGTGCGACTAGACCGCTCACGCGTCCTTCAGAACAACGAACAGTACAGTACGGAAACAGCTCATAGCGCTCCCACCCAAAACGGCAACTGTGAAGTGATCGGGTAATAGTTATATTTAAAACATGTTTTTTTTTGGGGTCGGGAGATGGGGGGGGGGGGGGGGGTCATACAATATAGTGTGCCCAGGGGCGCAAAATTTTTAAGTCCGCCACTGGGTTGAGATAGTACTCTAGTAGCCAGCAAGATGCCCAGATCTGTCCCGACGGAACACGTGGGGACCAGTTTGGACGTGAACTCCGTCACAGCGCCGGTATCCTTGCATATCAAGGACCAGTTACAATACTTGTAACCTAGCTTGCCCCAGGAGCGGATACAAAAGCTCTATGACACTCTTCTCAACCGAACCAATGCGCTTATCGAAGCCAGAGGTGATGGAACATCGTACTAAGTGGACTCATACTGCCAAGTTCTTTGTAAATGTGACTCTGTTTCGTAATCATTGAAATAACATCACATACCCCCCTCAACCCTTGAAGTCTTTTCGTTTCCTCCTTCCGTGCAGGGCAGTTTAAACAAAAAAATATATCTGATGTGTTATTCTGGCATAGTTCTGTGGAGATTATCGGTGTAAGCGCTAGGAATCAACTGGAGGTGGTGTACTGCCTGTTGGAGATGAACGTTTTCGAGCACAGTGGTCGGGTGTCACAATCATTGTTAGATGAATTAGGTACAGTTCATTAATTGCTAGTTTTTCTAACGCTGACAAAATTCACTACGTCTCACGTGTCAAATTGGATATGACCTTTATGAACACACTTTTGTGCTAAAAACGCATATTATATATTCCTGACACTGTGCCACACTGGAAGTGATTTAAAAAAACTCAGAAGAAAAACTTCAAAAAGCAAAAATCGCTAGTAACGCATTTATTTCGATAAACGTTTTCGTTAAGACTACGTTACCATCTTCGGATCTGCAGTGGATACAACCAAGTTGACGGGGTAATATGTTTACAAGTATAACAGTCCACAGAATTAATTTTTCATACACTTGGAAAAGCAACATACTTTATGCTGCACAAATTCACACACTCTCCTCCATCTGTGCTATGCTTCGTGCTACATCACGAATATGCTTGTGAAAATCATGAAAATCACTGGATATCGTCATGTCAGATTTAAAATAAATAACATGTACAAATGTAGGTCGAATAGAAGTGGCTATCCTCGCACAACAGCTGACTACAGACTATGATGCGAAGTAAACATAACAATCATCACATAACCCCACCAGCTTACATTGTGGCAGTACAAATTGGAATCGTTTTCGGTAAAGCAAAGGTTTGAATATACAGTACCAAGTAATTGTTAATATGCTTACTGAAAAAAGAGCTATTGAAAAAAGAGGTATTCAAAAAACTACTATCCAAATCAGAAACGATAGTGAACTTAAACCAACAAATTTTTATAAAAAGTTTTACGGAATTCTTAAAAGTCACGTCATCCTGTAAGTAATCAAGACAAACATTCTTCATATTACTCTAACGTCCACACGTAAAACAGGCACCAAACCGACAAATATGTGTTTGAGGCAGTAATCTACTAAGTATAGGCAACGCCTATATAAGACAATAAGCGTCTGGCGCAGTTGTTAGATCGGTTAATGCTACTACAATGACAGGTTATCAAGATTTATGTGAGTTTAAAAGTGGTGTTATAGTCGACGCACGAACCATGGGATACAGCATCTCAGAGGCAACGATGAAGTGCGGATTTTCCCGTGCGACCATTTTACGAGAGTACCGTGAATATCAGGAATCCGGTGGAACATCAGATCTCCGACATTGGTTCGGCCGGAAAAGGTGTAAGTAGGCTGTTTAGGTTTTTTTATTGGTAACGCCACCTCTGTATGAAAATCACTGGCTGTGCTGTGTGCAGTCTGTGGCTGCTTTGCATTGTTGTAATACTCGCCATTGTAGTGTTGGGCAGCGCCAGCTGGATGTGAACAGCGCGTGGCGTTGGGCAGTTGGAGGTGAGCCGTCAGCAGTGGTGGATGTGGGGAGAGAGATGGCGGAGGTTTGTAATTTGTCATGAACTGCTATATTTATATATGATGATATCAAGGTAAATACATTGTTCGTTCTCTATTAATATCTTTCATTTGCTAACTATCCCTATCAGTAGTTAGTGCCTTCAGTAGTTTGAATCTTTTATTTAGCTGGCAGTAGTGGCGCTCGCTGTATTGCAGTAGCTTGAGTAGCGAAGATTTTTGTGAGGTAAGTGATTTGTGAAAGGTATAGTTTACTGTTAGTCAGGGCCCATTCTTTCGTAGGGATTTTTTGAAAGTCAGATTGCGTTCCGCTAAAAATATTGTGTGTTAGGTTAAGCACAGTCATTTGTAATTGTTCAAAGGGGACGTTTCAAAGGATCCTGCAAGAATGGGACCAAAGACGATTGAAGAGAATCCTTGAACGTGACAGAAGTGCAACCCTTCCGCAAATTGCTGCAGATTTCAGTGCTGGGCCATCAACAAATGTCACTGTGCGGTCCATTCAACGAAACATCATCGGTATGGGCGTTCGGAGCTGAGGCCTATTCGTGTACGCTTGACAACAGCACGAGCCGGCCGCTGTGGCTAGCGCTTCTATGCGCTTCAGTCTGGAACCGCGCTGCCGTTACGGTCGCAGGTTCGAATCCTGCCTCGGGTGTGGATGTGTGTGATGTCCTTAGGTTAGATAGGTTTAAGTAGTTCGAAGTCTATGGGACTGATGACCTCAGAGGTTAAGTCCCATAGTGCTCAGAGCCGTTTGACAATTGCACGACATAAAGCTTTACGCCTCACCTGGGCCCGTCAACACGGACACTGGGCTGTTGAAGACTGGAAAAATGTTGCCTGGTCGGCCGAGTCCCGTCTCAAATTGTATCAAGCGGATGGACGTGCACGGGTAATGAGATAACCTCATGAATCCAAGGACCCTGCATGTCAGCAGGGACTGTTCAATCTTATGGATGCTCTGTAATGGTGTGGGGCGTGTGAAATTGGAGTGATATTGGACCCCTCATACGTCTAGATACCACTCTGCTAGGTGAAACGTACGTAAGCATCCTGTCTGGTCATCTGCAGCCATTCATGTCCATTGTGTATTCCGACGGACTTGACCAATTCCAGCATGACAATACGACACCCCACACGCACAGAATTGCTACAGAGTGACTCCAGGTACACTATTCTGCGTTTAAATACTTTCGCTGGCCACCAAACTCCCCAGACGTGAACATTATTGAGAATACCTGGGATGCCTTGCAATGTTGTGTTCAGAAGAAATCTCCACCCCCTCGTACTCTTACGGATTTATGGACAGCCCTACTGGATTCATGGTGTCAGTTCCCTCCAGCTCTACTTCAGACATTAGCCAAGTCCATGCTACATCGTGTTGCGCCACTCCCGCGTGCTCGCAGGGGCCCTACGCGATATTAGGCAGGTGAACGAGAGTCGTCGCGTGGAGCTCTATCCTATGCTCAACAGGCGTAGCACACTGAACAGAAGGGTGTCGAGGTCCATGTACATGACACTTATCCGACTCCTGATGACGTACGCAGCTCCTGTCTGGGGACACGCTGCGCCTACACGCCTGCGCCGTCTGCAGCTCATACAAAACGAAGTACTCAAAATCATAAGCAATGCTCCACGATACACACGCATCGCGGACCTTCACCGGGAATACCGACTTGAGACTCTCACGGAGGTAATCCACAAACTCACCACAAGACTATACAGAAACTCCAGACATTCGCAGAACCCGTTTATTCTGAATCTGGGGAACTACGACCACAACCATAGATGGAAACATAAAAGAACAAAAGACATACTTGTAAGCACATAACATCTATGGCCAAGCACACGCAAACATAACGGTACAGGCGAGCCCCTGTTAATCAGACGCCATTACTGGACATCCAGCTGAAATACACTGCCAAATAATTGGCACCACACAGGGAAGCCGTACCGTACACTGCATGCAGACAAGCTCCACACATCCCCCACACAGTGAGATGATCTATGGCCGATCTCCCACTACTGTATAACGATCTTGATTGTTCCAGGAATGTAGCAGCTGCAGCAACTGGGATACATCGCCATCGCTTGTCACGGTAATGATGCATGATACGTATACTAGTTCTCGGGCACATACTCACTTCTAGTTTCTACGATGTAATTATATTACGGTCCCGGCGGAGGTTCGAGTCCTCCCTCGGTCATGGATGTGTGTGTTTGTCAAAAAATGGCTCTGAGCACTATGCGGCTTAACTTCTGAGGTCATCAGTCGCCTAGAACTTAGAACTAATTAAACCGAACTAACCTAAGGACATCACACACATCCATGCCCGAGGCAGGATTCGAACCTGCGACCGTAGCGGTCACGCGGTTCCAGACTGAAGCGCCTTTAACCGCACGGCCACACCGGCCGGCGTGTGTGTTTGTCCTTAGGATAACCGAGGTTAAGTAGTGTGTAAGCTTAGGGACTGATGACCTTAGCAGTTAAGTCCCGTAAGATTTCGACTTTGAGAAATATTCTCCCCACGGATACCACAGAAACTAAAAAATTTATTTCCATCCCTTTCCTGGGTAACTTATCGTATAGGATTAAACGTCTTCTAAATAAAAAATATAACTGTAACGTCTCCTTTTCTACAGATAACAGTTTAAAAAGAAATCTTGTACAGTCAGTAGAGATTGCCAGCGATTGGTTTTCTAATTCAGGTATTTACAAGCTAACCTGTAATAACTGCCCCTCTTATTATATTGGTCAAACCGGCAGAGCTGTGAAAACACGATATAAAGAACATCTGTTAGGCAAAAAAGGAACGAATATTCGCAACTCTACCTTTGCTGAACACCTCTTGATAACCGGCCACACGCCTAAACAGTTAGAAGACACGGTTATCCTACATAGACAGGTCAAAGGACGGAGACTAGATCTGTGGGAAGAGCTATTTATTTTTAAACATCTAGAGCTCAAAGACGGCAAAATTCTGAATGATCAGTTGAACCTTGCCTGTAAACAATTTTTCGAAGGCTTTAAACCCGTACTGTGTAATATATAACATTAATGCTAGTAACCTCAGTAGTCTATTTCCTCAGGAAGCTATAATGCACTTTCAAATCTTCCAGTTTACTATCGTTTATATAATGTGTTCTTTTCACGATGTATGGCTGCCACTACAGCGGCCCTCATGTAATTTTCTCTTATTCTATATTACGTAGTAACTGGATTGTAGACCAGGTCTCGTAATTTTCTTAAAAGCCATTACTGATTGTTCTTGATGTTTTGACTTATATACGTTCTATGGGCTTCACTAATATGGTAATATAACTTTATATTTTGGCTATATAGACCACTGCATGTAACTCACGGCGGAAGCGCCACCTGTCTTTTTGATGTATGTATCTACGTTATTGTTCCTATACCTCCAACAATGTCATAACGGGAGTGTTAAATGCTTGCCAATTTATTTATTATCACTCTATTTAAGAACGCATTTAATATTGATGTTTCAAATGTTACTTCAGTACGCCTATCGGCACATAGTTCGCGACATGAGCGCCACCTGCCCTGGCCGCTGTGCTACTACGCTGGCCGATTTTACTCAGTCGCTTAGGCGCTCTGCAACTTCTATGTACCTATTTTATTTGTTTGACAAACCCTGTTGTCAGGGCTATATTTTATATGATTGATGTAACTATGCAGATGTTTGCCTAAACGATAAGGACATATCACTTCATGTTGTTATAATACTGTAAGTACCAAGAATCTTTCTCACATCTTGTAATACAATATTTTCCTAATATATGTTAAACTTTATTCTTGACTCATGTTTCATACTTTAATATATATCACGATGTTCATTGTCCCCAGGCCGTCTTCTGAAGAAGGTAGATTTATATCTATTGAAACCTAGGTAAAGATTACTTTATCCTTTGCAACTGGTCGGCTGTTCTTAGTCTGATTTACATTAAAAAAAATTAAATTACAATTTATGTTTGTATTTACTTAACATACCTCACGAAAGGTTAATGTTTCTCATAACATACTTATGCGCATACCGTATAGGGATTCCACCAAGACATTGAGAACCACTATATAACAGCAGTTTACCTTACAACGGTAATACGATCTTAAACGTATTTACATAAATTAAGTTGGCACACTTTCTCGTGCATGGCGTATATGATATTGAAAATAGTCTTAAATTAGGTTACAGAGAGATACATACGTTAAGTACGCTTGGCATGCTCGCATGTCATGGGCGCAAATAATATTTGAACAGTATATATTATACATAACTGGATATCCATTAAACAAACTTGTAGATTCAGCATGTTGCACAGATGCTGCATCTATTTCTATGGCATCCTCAGACTGATTTTAAGGGAAATATCTCTGCACCTAAAATACTTAACAGACGATTATACTACGATGAGACGTACATTAAGATGTAATTCATTATGTCTTTCATTTTTATTCATCATTACTGTACCCAAACATGGGCTTTATTTTTGACTGTACTGAAAATTGTAAATGTAATTCGTTACTTCGTAAAGTTTGTTACGTAATTACATTAATTTGCATGGTTCTGTTATATAATGATTGGACACGTAAGTACACAGAATAAGTAGTATAGTTTGAATTGCTAATGTGTCCTTACTACTGCATTCACCTAGACCTCAGCAAACGATGTTATGACGCACTAATACGCTTCTTATACAGCGCCACGTACTTTGAAAGCAGCACGTTGTCTGAATATCCTGACGGATACTAATGTATTACGTTTTCGATATTTATACTTCCCTATCATAGGAGATGAGATCAATTTATGTAATTCAATAATATAGTACTTTATTAAAAGATTCTGGATTTTTCTTTACTGATGCTAGTATAAATATGTAATGTTTCTTTTATAAATTTCATAATAATATGGAACTTGTAAATATGTGCTCTGAAAACAATGTTTGTTATACATATTATGACTTGAAAAGTGATACAATTATTTCTTGTAATGTACTGAAACGTTGTTCATATAATTACTATTGGTTGATGAACTAATGCTGGAACTCAACATCTGTTCATTACTAGATTATCTTCCTTAGCAGCAGCAGTGCATGTATTAGATTACCATACAGATTTGCTTCCGATCGGAATCTATATTCTGTTAAGCAATATACCTAGACATCGAGCAACAAATTTTACATTTAACGAAATTAATCGTATACCACAGGTTCTCTTACTGCAGTGGTCTTATTCATACTTTACGAGCTTATACTGTATTTATGATGCAAATTAAAATGGTTCACACCCCCATTCGATGCCTAGGCATAAAATAAATTCACCTAGCCATCGAGCGACATATTACGATGTATCTAGCCATCATACTCTATTAATAATCGTATAATAGGCCTATATAAGATACCATAATAAGTATATACGTTGCGATTTCTACATATGAAATCTGAATACTTAGTAGATTCCGTTTCTGAGTTTGTATATCCAAACACAAATTTGACAGTTTGGAATATGTTTTATCGATGTATGGTATACAGTATGGAGAATGTATGGCTTGACTGATTACTGGATTACGTCATAAACCATAAACTGATTTCATAAGCCAATTTCACACGTTGACAGAAGCGCAACGCTAGGAAACAACGGCAGCTCCTGAAGATAAGCAACGCTACGCAGCCATCTTCCACCAAACAAACGTGTCAACAATGTGGAAAAATCTGCAACTCCAAGATTGGCCTCTACAGTTACTTAAGATCCCACAGAAACGGAGTTCCGAAGAAGACAACGGTACTCGCCAGTGAGTGATAGCCCATCATCATCATCAAAACTTTTTTGTAAAAAATTGTTTTAAGGTCACTATGGTTTTTATTTGGATTATGCTTTATATATAAATAACGGTTTTTTGAATAGCTCTTTTTTCAGTTAGCATATTAACATTTAATTTGTTCTGTATATTCATGCCTCTGGACAAAACGGTTGCAATTTGTACTACCACGGCGCCAAGTGGTGAACTTATAGAATAATTATTGTTTTTACTCAGAATTTCAGTGTGAAGTCAGCTGTTGTGTGAGGATGACCACTTGTATTCGGCTCACTATGTAATACCATAGCTCTAATACTGTACGGATTTATTTTGCCTTTTGCTTTGGTTTAATGTTACATCGTTGAGCTTCTGTAAATGTGTGATTAAATCGATAACATAAAATTGTATACTCGTTTCTTTCTTAAAACTTTGATGTCATGGTTTGATTCTATGCAATGTAGTATATCTGTCATATAAATTCTTTGTCCCATTTGGATTGAACAAAACTTACTGTATATAATTGTAATTTCTGTGTGAATAATTTTTTGTAGAAATGTCAATATGTGCAAATGTTCTGTTGTATTTAATGTATTTGGTTACTGTTATGTAAACTGCTGATCCTCGCTTAGGGTTCTTAGTTATTCTGTATGTAAAAATTGTTGTGGTTCCCCTTGGGAACGGAACTGTGTAGCACGCGCAAATTGTGGTTGGCCTAGGTAGAAAAGGTGGAACCAAGAGTCAGTTGGGGACGAGCTGCCAAACTGTGCACTGCCATTTAAATTTTGTATATTGTGTTGGTTCCGAGAGAGGCTTTTTCTGCCACTTTCCAATGCCTCGGATGGATGGATAAATAGCTGGAACAATTCTGGAATTGGTATCCATCGTCGCCACCAAGAAGGGACAGAGTCCAGCAATTCTGCCTGCAAATCCACCTACCAAGATGCAGTTGCCACCACATTGCGCAATCACTGTAAAGGAGTACTATAATAATGCACAGTGAAGGATCAGCTTATTGGATGTGTTAGTGTGCACAAATATAAGGTAATTTATAATTGAATTTACGTACCTACCTTGATTTTTCCCTATCACAACACCTTACAGGTTCCTCTCCATTTAAATTATGATTACCGAGTGTCCTAGTTTGTGAAAAAAAATGAAAACCTCAGAACATTAAATAATGTTGCTTGATCTTTGGTAAGAAGGGAGTGTTTAGGTTTACTGTGGATTTAATGAAATTGTGGGAAGTAGTAAATGTAGTCTTGTGAAAGCCTCCCAGGGATGGAAACAGTCTAATTTAAAGTTTAGTGGAGTATTAAAGTCACCTACTTAATCATTTACTTGAAAATAGAAACTTTGGTAATAAAATCATTTTGCTGCTTCTTTTATAAATTAAAGCTCTTAAAATTGAGGCTTATAAAGTTTTGCTTAGTTAATGATCATAGTGCTACCTGTAGTAAATTTGAAAAGGTGAGTCAGTTTCTTGCAAATTTGCCTCATTGTGTTTCAGCGTAGTGAAAGTGGAAAACTGCGTTTATGGAAAATTGTATGTTCATGATTACTAAGTGTTTGTCTCTCTTGTGTATTGGAAGTGTATATTAATAGTATGACAGGATCCACAGTTTGTCTATTGTGCTAATGCTAGGTAACAAGCAACGGGAATACCACTATTTATGAAAACCATAATTTCTTTACTCAAAAGATAGTGAGAAGCAGCCTGTTAGTGGATTCCAAATAACTTTCATCCTAAATACAATAGTATTCATTTGAGAGATATTTAACCTGTGACCAGTTCAGAAAAATGCAGTGACCTGCATTTATAATTTTATGTCAGCTAGCAAAATATTTGAACAATAATACTGAACCTATGTCCAGTTAATGATTCTGCAGTGAATAGTAATAATAACGTTATAAAGACCATTCAGTTTGAACAAGCCCTGAAAGTAATAGTGTGTTTCGTCATTTGTTACTTTTATACAAATAGTTTGTGCTGCTCTAGCTGTTAGCTTCAATCTTACCCTAAACATATGTGCCAGAGTTCATTGCACTCGCGTGTGGCCAAGTCTAGGTTGTGTTTGTCCGTTAAAGTTACTCACACCTACTTTCTTAAACGAGAACGTTAATCTTTCTCTTCCCTAATTAGGCTGGCGACCGTTTTCCTTTTTCTTTAAACAGTGTAGATAGACAAAAATATTGTTTGTTACTGTTCGAATATTTACGTAATTCTGACTTTCATTTTCCGATAAGCCACCTCTATTGGGTACAACACGGTCAACATAACAAAATCCCTCTCAGAGGGTAACACTGCACTGTTGCGTTGAACCATAATTGCTTTAATAAAATAGTTTTATTTCACAACCTGCTTCCAGCTTTAAGGTTAGGGTACAGCAGTAGCAGACAGGAGTGTTATAACTATTCTTGTGTCTGTGCGTATTGTTTATTATAGAGGGTGGTACATTGATCATGACCGGGCCAAATATCTCACGAAATAGGCATCAAATGAAAAAACTACAAGAACGGAACTCGTTTAGCTTGAAGGGGGAAACCAGATGGCGCTATGGTTGGCCCGCTAGATGGCGCTGCCATAGGTCGAACGGATATCAACTGCGTTTTTTTTTAAAAAATAGGAACCCCCATTTTTATTACATATTCGTGTAGTACGTAAAGAAATATGAATGTTTTAGTTGGACCACTTTTTTCGCTTTGTCATAGATGGCACTGTGATAGTCACAAACATATGGCTCACAATTTTAGACGAACAGTTGGTAACAGGTAGGTTTTTTCAATTAACATACAGAACGTAGGTGCGTTTGAACATTTTATTTCAGTTGTTCCAATGTGATACATGTACCTTTGTGAACTTATCATTTCTGAGAACGCATGCTGTTACACCGTGATTACCTGTAAATACCACATTAAAGCAATAAATGCTCAAAATGATGTCCGTCAACCTCAATGCATTTGGCAATACGTGTAACGACATTCCTCTCAACAGCGAGTGGTTCGCTTCCGTAATGTTCGCACATGCATTGACAATGCGCTGACGCATGTTGTCAGGCATTGTCGGTGGATCACGATAGCAAATATCCTTCTACTTTCCCCACGGGGACGTCAGATACGGTGAAGTCGGCCGAAGTGGCCGTGCGGTTCTAGGCGTTGCAGTCCGGAACCGCGACACCGCTACGGTCGCAGGTTCGAATCCTGCCTCGGGCATGGATGTGTGTGATGTCCTTAAGTTAGTTAGGTTTAACTAGTTCTAAGTTCTAGGGGACTAATGACCTCAGAAGTTGAGTCCCATAGTGCTCAGAGCCATTTGAACCATTTTTGATCCGGTGAACGTGCGGACCAATCCACCTGTCATGAAATATGCTATTCTATACCGCTTCAACCGCACGCAACCTATGTGCCGGACATCCATCATGTTGGAAGTACATCGCCATTCTGTCATGCAGTGAAACATCTTGTAGTAACACCGGTAGAACATTACGCAGGAAATCAGCATACGCTGCACCATTTAGATTTCCATCGATAAAATAGGGGCAATTATCATTCCTCCCATAATGCCGCACCATACATTAACCAGCCAAGGTCGCTGATGTTCCACTTGTCGCAGCCATCGTGGATTTTCCGTTGCCCAATAGTGCATATTATGCCGGTTTACGTTACCGCTGTTGGTGAATGACGCTTCGTCGCTAAATAGAACGCGTGCAAAGAAATATGTCATCGTCCCGTAATTTCTCTTGTGCCCAGTGGCAGAACCGTATACGACGTTCAAAGTCGTCGCCATGCAATTCTTGGTGCATAGAGATATGGTACGGGTGCAATCAATGTTGATGTAGCATTCTCAACACCGACATTTTTGAGATTCCCTATTCTCGAGCAGTTTGTCTGCTACTGATGTGCGACTTCTCATGTGCAGATCAGGCGCGGCGGCAGCTAAAACACCTACTTGGACATCATCATTTGTTGCAGGTCGTAGATGACGTTTCACATTTGGCTGAACACTTCCTGTTTCCTTAAATAACATAACTATCCGGCGAACGGTGCGGACTCTCGGATGATGTCGTCCAGGATACCGAGCAGCATACATAGCACACGCCCGTTGGGCATTTTGATCACAATAGCCACACATCAACACGATATCGACCTTTTCCGCAATTGGTAAACGGTCCCTTTTAACACGGGTAATGTACCACGAAGCAAATACCGTCCGCACTGGCGGAATGTTGCGTGATACCACGTACTTACACGTTTGCGACTATTACAGCGCCATATATCACAAAGCGAAAAAAGTTGTCCAACTGAAACATTCATATTTCTTTACGTACTACACGAATATGTAATAAAAATGGGGGTTCCTATTTTAAAAAAACGCAGCTGATATCCGTTTGACCTATGGCAGCACCATCTAGCGGGCCAACCATAGCGCCATCTGGTTTCCCCCTTCAAGCTAAACGAGTTCCGTTCTTGTAGTTTTTTCGTTTGGCGCTTATTTCGTGATATATTTGGCCCGGTCACTATCAATGGACCATCCTGTATATTCGCCATGCCGATATCAAGTGACTTTCATGCATATTCGTGATTTGACACGATACAAAGCACGGATGGAGGAGTTATGTGACTTTTTAGAGCATAAGGTATGTCGTTTTTCCAAGTGTATGGACAATTAAGTTTGTACATTGTTATACTTGTAAACCTATTACGCTGTCAATTTACTTCTGTCCATCGGAGATCCGAAGATGGTAACGTAGTCTTAACAAAACCAGTTACCGAAATAAATGATTTACTAGCGATCTTGGCTTTTTGAAGTTTTCATTCTGAGTTTAAGAGTGCATACATTCCGTTCGCGGCCGCGACCGTGATTTCGAGCGACCCCGAGGCCCCTCTGAGGACGAGTCGAGGGACGCTTGAAGTTCTACCGAGAAATATTTCGTGTTGATGGCAAAAGTGTGCTAATAAGTTTCTCCTCCCGCTGCTATCAGATGGTAGTGATGAAACACCGACTACGAAAACAATGGGTGTGTGTGCTGGGCAGGTTCGCGCTCAGTTCGCGTGCAGAATGCCAACTGCGCCAGTGACGTCACCAGCTGTGAGGCCGTTAGCCGACATTGCCACCGAATGCCTCAGGCTAGCTGGCGTCAATGGGAAATATTCCGTGCCTCTACTCCTTTGTCTACTGTTGATGCAGGCAGGCCTCAGAGGGAATTCCGAATTGTGACCAACCTTACTTGGTTGACTTCTTGCCCGATCTATGACTTAATAAATCTAATACCTAAATTTTGAACACTCGCTACATCTGCTTGTGACGAAATGTGAAGATTTTATTTACATGATCTTTCAGATACGGTAAAATTGTACAAAGGACTGTCGTAAAGACGAACAAACGTGATTTGTTTGTATTGGGATAAGCACAAGAAGGTCTTGATTGGGGATACAGCAAGACGCCCGTATTCTACTAATACGTCGCATAAATACCACAAACCCCTAGTTAGTTGAATGATACACAAATAAAATCACAACATTTTCAAGCTTCAAATGGCTCTGAGCACTATCGGACTTAACTTCTGAGGCCATCAGTCCCCTAGAACTTAGAATTACTCAAACCTAACTAACCTAAGGACATCACACACATCCATGCCCCAGTCAGGATTCGAACCTGCGACCGTAGCGGTCACGCGGTTCCAGACTGTAACGCCTAGAACCGCTCGGCCACTTCGGCCGGCCATTTTCAAGCACTGGAAAATATTTGCTTAAATGTGGGAAAAGTCAAAGATAACAATGAGCTGTATGTTATGCGAATACTGAAAGAAATTTCCAAAAATTGTGAAGTAAGAAAGGAAATACGTCGCTTAATAGAATTGGTTTTTGTATTTAACCATTATTGTTGAAAACAATTTAACTACAAAACTAGTTCCCAAGACTGAACAGTTGTTTGAAGTTAATGAAAAAGATTTAAAGAACAGTGGAGCAAACAGTATGAGAGTTACGATGCGACGATTAGAAGTCGTACAATTGCGGGTAAAGAATTATAAATTTATCAGTTTAAAGTTTTACCCAAACGAATTATGTGGAGAGAAAGAGAGGGGGGTGGGGGGAGAGAGAAAGAGAGAGTTTAAACAAGTTATAACTGTGCCGAGGAAGTCTTTGGGTAGCCAGAATGTTCAGTGCAAACTTACTGTTCAGACTGTTCAGTTCAAACAACTTATCTGATATAGTTGACGAGGCGTTGTCCGATGTCGACGAACAGCATATCATAATCCATTGGCGACGTTCGTACTTGATACTGTAAACGTTGAGGTGTCACGACGAGGTAAAAAATGTTTTTTCTTCGTCGGAGACTACAGTCCTTCTTTGTGGCGAAGAACTAATGTGTTCGTGCGAATAACAATCTGTTTACTAGTAACACAATAGACTAATTTGCATCGTTAAACATTTTGTTGCATTACTCACTTAAGTCGCCTGTGTAGCACATCACAAAGCAAAACAGTCCACATGACACGTCGTTTAATTCACACTCTGACAGTGTCCTGCTACAGAGCAATTCCGCTGCGACTGGCGAATAATAAACTGCGGACAAGCCACACTTAAGTGTCTCACTCACAGGTGATTACCCGACACAAAATAATTCACGTGAAAATGTCTTTAGTTACAGTCCGTATGTGGAGTTGTGCATATTAATTCAGCTGCAGCTTGTAATATCAACCGACACACAAAATTTGTGTAGGCGTTCGATTCACAATTTGTTGCATCGCAGGAAATAATTCTTTTGAAAAACCTCTTTTACCTCACTATCAGTATGTCAATGTCCACCTGTTAATTCAACTGCGAGCAGTAAAAGCAACCGATGAGCGAAACGCAAGTAATGGCTACCAGTGCACCAAAAACATACAGGAACCTAAATCAAAGTTCATGACAGCAGCGGCTGTTTACAAATTCTTCTCGGACTGCTTTGTTACCAATTCACATAGCGACCTATCGATATATTTATTAAAAAACTTCATTTACAGTCCTTCAAACTTTTCAGACTAATATTCATTTTTATGCCCATAGAAATATTTTGCTCAGTAGTAACGCGTTATTAAATATGCAGGCACACAACAGCACAAAATGAAAAATAATAATTTCATAGATGGCAAACAGCACAAAATGAAAAATAATAATTTCATAGATGGCAGTTACAGAACTTACATAGAAGGAAAGAATATGGTGTACGCTACTGTAATTCTATCTTCAATGTGAAAGAAAAATTAAAAAAAAAAACACAAAATAAAGTTTTGTCAGTTTGTGGCAGTACCACCAGTCAACGCATACTGTGGGATTTCCAGAGCCTATGCTGTGTTGAGATACCTCACATTAGTAGCAATTCGGTACATTTGAGAACTTTACTTGTTTCTGCTTTGTTTTGAGTGAACAACTCTGTCCTTCTTTATCTTTCTATCGTCTTCCATTATTACGAGAGGCAAACGTCTCATGTTTCTGACGTTTCGGTTGCTCTCAAGGACTCTTCAATTAACGAGATCATCGCACAGTCCAATTCAGAACACATTTCACTCTATTGCAGCTATTTTGCTGCCGGCCGAAGTGGCCGTGCGATTAAAGGCGCTGCAGTCTGGAACTGCAAGACCGCTACGGTCGCAGGTTCGAATCCTGTCTCGGGCATGGATGTTTGTGATGTCCTTAGGTTAGTTAGGTTTAACTAGTTCTAAGTTCCAGGAGACTAATGACCTCAGCAGTTGAGTCCCATAGTGCTCAGAGCCATTTTTAGCTAGTTTGCTCATTCAGAATAGTTTGAGGTCAACTGCCATTATGGTCTCACTTCTGAATTCTTTCTGCCGGTTGTTCAAAGCATATAATAATTCACTGTTCATAGAAAACAATTACAAAAAATAAAATGCGCTGGTTTTCACTTAGATAACTTCTTGCTTCATTACATATTATGGAGCGAAAATAAAATATTTAAGAGGCAAAGTAAAATAAAAAGGAAAGATGCGGTGAGGGAGTAATAGTTCCACAACAAATTTGGATGAGTAATCGCAACCGGTTATATAACAAGGTATGTTAACTAACAATACTTAGAGATGGCAGCGATCCCCTTTTGTACACAAACAATATACAAAAAGCTCTTTCAGAAACGCAAACGATACAAGGGAAAACACAAAATGATATACACGCAGACGTGAATCGAAGCATTTTGGGCTACCATTAGATCGATGAACATAGCCTCCAATAGCTACAGCAGCAAAATTCAATTCATCGTCCTCGCCCTAACTAGCAGGAAATTTTCATGATATGTGACGCAAATTGTAGCCTTAATACTTGCTGACGAATACGGAAACAGAACATACCAAAACTAAAATCGAAAAGTTCGTTTTCAAACAATCGTTCACATAGAGACCCAGAGGAATGCTACCACTGTTAAATTTTTTATCATTCTAATGATGAGTAATAGTGATAGCAGTATAACTGGTTTGAAAAGAAACTGAAATCCAATGATCGACGAAGAGCTTGTGAAATCTAGTACATCATTTGGAAAAAAGTAGCTCCATTCTTGACAATATTTTACTGCACACCTTTGCGCAAGAGAACTGTTTTAGCCATTAACAGACTACAAGTACGGCCCATCTAAAAAAATAAAATAAAAAAAGGCCAACAGAACTGATCCAGAAAGCACTGTCCCATATCACTTACCTACTTATGCAGTACGTTTCTCTCATCTGTTCTGAATTCAAACAGAACGACCTAACTTGTACAAAATAACATATCTGATGGTAAGAACAAAGTTACAAAAATACCGATCGTGCGAAATCCAGTTGGTTAAGGCACACTTGTGCTATAGCGCTCGATTCCGACTCGAATATTGATTTCACAGGCAATATTTGGACGGATACTACTCGTTTCTTTCTTTTTGTTATAGCTCTTATCTCGCATTTACCTAAATTTAAAGAGAGCTACCATTCACTACATCGATTGGAAATTCTGTCCAATTCGTTTTGCATTTCCTTGTAATAGTACAACGATGAAACTTCTTTGCAGACAACAGTATCGGCAGCGAAAATCTGTCAGTGCTGGTAATAGTATCTAATAAATCTAATAAATAAATAAATAGTATCTAATAAATAAATAAATAGTATGTAATAAATAAATAAATAGTATCTAATAAATAATAAATAAATATTGAGAACATCAGTGGTTCCGTCATTGGGGCTCATCTAATACTACTTTCGTTTTGTACCTCCGCTGACCTTAAAATGCCAAATCTACCATGGAAGGCAAACCATAAAACCCTTTCCACCTGAATGAAATTGCGACTTCACAGACCAGGAAATACAATTTCTCTCTGCAGAAGACTGTGAATTTATACTGTTCTTGCAATGTAATGTGTAAATGACTTTATTGCTAAAAATATACTGGTTGGCTGGCTCTGAGCACTATGGGACTTAACATCTGTGGTCATCAGTCCCCTAGAAATTAGAACTACTTAAACCTAACTAACCTAAGAACATCACACACATCCATGCCCGAGGCAGGATTCGAACCTGCGACCGTAGCAGTCGCACGGTTCCGGACTGAGCGCCTAGAACCGCTAGACCACCGTGGCCGGCCAATATACTGGTGGTGAGAGAAATTCCTACCACCAGTATTTGGTCAGCGAGAAAGGGAGGATCTGTGACGTACAGTTTTCAGTCGCACGACTTTGCGTCATTGACGTGGGCTGAATCACAGAAGTTACCAAAATGTACCATAACAATTCCGTCTGTCGTCGTGTACGTTAAATTCGGAGACCCCTTTCGTGCAATTCGAGGTCTCACCTTCCCCCTTCTCTGTTTCACCGTCCCCAGCAACACAAACGTGATATTAACCCGTACACACACCTATCAGTCACCTATGCACAAGATATGCATGGTGTCCATAATAAAAGTTCCAGTTTCACTGCTCAGGATGACGTCAAATTCGAACGGCATATTACTGACGCAAGGGGAAGCGTCATGGAACAAAACGAAATGAAAATTTGACCAACAGATGGCGTTATAAGCGTCAGAATATGCACATCGACAGAAGTACGGCACTCGGCTATTCCTCAGTTTGCTTCCGCGACGCCCAATATGGCTGTCTCCATGAAGGGTCGCTCACTGCTGGTGAAGCTCTTTTGCGAGAATGATGACTGTGCACAAATAACCCTGCAGAAGTTCCGGTCACTCAAGGTTATGAAAAGAGGTATCGGTCTGATTTCTGCTGAAGGTCTGAAGAAAGTGAATACAAAATTAGACAAGACAGGTTCGCTTGAAGTGGAATGTGGCAGAATGAGGAAAGCAGTTGATCCGACATCTGTCGAAGGTGATAAAAATGCAGTGCACGGGAAATTGCTCGAACGCTGGACATGGCTGCGAGCACGGTGCATGAAACCCTACGAAACATCCTGCATTGCTATCCATACAAAATCACCCATGTTCAGGAGTTGCTTCCTGCTGACATGCCAGCACGACAAACGTTCGCTCTGGAATTTCTTTTTATCTACAAAGTGGATAATGAATGGCCGTGGAACATTCTGTGGACACACGAAGCCAATTTTCATCCACAAGGACATGTCAATATGCAGAATTGCAGAATATCGGCCACGGAAAACCCGCATGCACATCAACCGGTACCAGTCCATTCTGCAAAGGTGACTTGTGTATGCGGGTTGACGGCGCCGTTTATCGCAGAGCCGACTTTCTCGAGGAGATGCGTCCTGCGGGTCTTGTTACCTGTATCTGGTAAAAGCTATGAGAGTCTTTTGCGCACCGACGTCATTCCAACTCTTCAGCAGAATGGATGTGAGGGTAGGATAATTTCTATGCAAGATGGCGCTCCTCCGCATATTGCACACGCAGTGAAGCAGCAGCTGCAGAAGCACTTCGGAAATGAGACAATCAGCCGCCATTTCCGTACGGCCTGGCCGTCCAGATAACCTGTTCTTAATCCGTGTGACTTCTGGCTGTGAGGTTAACTGAAAGATGTTGTGTTAAGTGCTCCAGTTACGAACGTAGTTGAAGTGAAGGCAGTCATCGCGCAACACATTCTGAACGTGGCCCAGTAAACACATCGATCATGTGGAGCAGGCTGTTTCTCGATTTCAACTTGTGGCAGAAAACAGTGTTCAGCATACTGAACATGTCTTGCGTCAGTGTCGCGACGATTAGAAACCGATGTCGCCTTGCTTTTTATGTGGTTTTTGGCCGCAGGACAGTTAAAAACCGATGTCATTTTGCTTTTTTATGCCGTTTTTCGTCACAGGACACTTAAAAACCTACCTCATTTTGCTTTTTATGTGATTTCTGTCCCCAGGACATTTAAAAAAAAACAGATGGCATTTTGCTTTTGGTGCTGTTTTTGGCCTAAGGACAATTAAAAACCGAGTTTTCCCATTCGATGTGGTACGACATTGTCCTGGTGGATGGACTGACTAAATAACAGTTTCATTAGTGTTGACTGCCAAACATGTGCAGTCATGCACATTAAACAGTATGGTAGGTGTCAATAATATGCTATCCAAATCTGACGTCATTTCGAGCAGTGCTTCTCTTAATACATCGTTTTGGAACTGGAACTTTAATTACGGACGTTCTTTGAATGTACACTTCTATTAAAGAAAAGAGTAGTGAGTGAGAAGGAAGTCTGTTCTAATCAGGCAGATGAACAATACGTGGAGGGGTCTCTCAGCCGACATTTTCCTTGTGTGGCCTGTATATGGAATACTGCGCCAGTGGGTGACGTCCGTGGCAGGGGGACTAAAACGAAATATCGCGCTTACACGAAGAATGACAATGTGACTGGCAACAATCACAAGCTAGTACACGTCACTGGTGTGTATCAGAAAATAAATAATAACAAGAAGAACAACAACATTACATTAATACTGGTTAACTAGCTAACGAATAGGAATCCGTGGCCTAGGGGTAGCGGCTTTGATTAGTAATCAAACCGTCTTCGGTCCCGGGTTCGAATCCCATGACGGCACGGTAGCTCAGCGTGTTCCGTCAGAGAGTTGGCTGCTGAGGAATGAAATAAATAGGAAGTACAGGGAAGCTAAGACGAAATGACTGCAAGAAAAATGTGAAGAAATCGATGGACAGACTCAGCGTACAGGAAAGTGAAAACAACCATCTGACTTTCGGAAAAGTATCATCCATACAATTCCGAAGACTGCAAGAGCTGACAGGCGCGAGAAATATCTCACGATCAGCTTAACATCTGATGCATCCAAGCTGCTGAGGAGAATAATACACAGAAGAATGGAAAAGAAAATTGAAGAAGTGCTAGATGACGATCAGTTTGGCTTTAGGAAAGGTAAAGGCACGAGAAAGGCAATTCTGACGTTGCGGGTAATAATGGGAGCAAGATTGAAGAAAAATCAGGACACTTTCATACGATCTGTCGACCTGAAAAATGAAATGAAATGATCGAATGGCATTGTTGGCCGGGAGGCCTCATGCGGGAAGTTCGGCCGCCGTATTGCAAGTCCTTTTTAGTTGACGCCACTTCGGCGACTTGCGAGTCAATGATGATGAAATGGTAATGAAGAAAACACAACACCCAGTCATCA
Organism: Schistocerca piceifrons; assembly: GCF_021461385.2. Lineage (NCBI taxonomy): Eukaryota > Metazoa > Arthropoda > Insecta > Orthoptera > Acrididae > Schistocerca > Schistocerca piceifrons. The sequence continues at coordinate 467,564,567 of NC_060141.1, read as the reverse complement.
CGACGCAGAGAAAATCCATGACCCCGCCTTGAATGGAACCCGGGACCCCATGGGCGGGAAGCGAGAACGCTATCGCCAAACCACGAGCTGCGGACGTCGACCTGGAAAAAGCGTTCGACAATGTAAAAGGGTGCAAGATGTTAGAAATTCTGAGAAAAATAAGGGTATGCTGTAGGAAGAGACGGGTAATACACAGTATGTACAAGAAACAAGAGCGAATAATAAGAGTGGACGACCAAGAACGAAGTGCTCGGATTAAAAAAGGCGTAAGACTGGGATGTAGTCTTTCACCCCTACTGTTCAATCTGTTAATCTTGAACTTTTCTTTTATTTTCATAAAAGAAAGATTCAGGAGTGGAATTAAAATTCAAGGCGCGAGGATATCAATGATATGATTTGCTGATCACATTGCTATCCCGAGCGAAAGTGAAGAAGAACTACATGATCTACTGAATGGAATGAACAATCTAGTGAGTACAGAATGTGGACTGAAAGTAAATCGAAAAAAGACGAAAGTAATGAGAAGTAGCAGAAATGAGAACCGCGGAAAACTTAACGTCAAGACTGACGATCACGAAGAAGATGAAGTTTAGAAATTCTGCTACCTAGGCAGTAAAATAACCAATGGCGGGCATCAAAAACAGACTAGCAATGGCAAAAAGGACATTCCTGGCCAACAGAAGTCTACTAGTCCCAAATGTAGGCCTTAGTTTGAGGAAGAAATTTCTAAGAATGTGCGTCTGTAGCACAGCATTGTATGGTAGTGAAACATGGACTGTGGGAAAACCGGAACAGAAGAGAATTGAAGCGTTTGGGATATGGTGTTACAGACGAATGTAGAAATGTAGGTGGACTGATAAGGTATGGAATGAGGACGTTCTGTGAAGAATCGGAGAGGAAAGGAATATGTGGAAAACACTGACAAGGAGATGTGTCAGGATGATAGGACATCTGCTAAGACATGAGGGAATGACTTCCATGGTACTAGAGGGAGCTGCAGAGTGCAAAAACTGTAGAGGAAGATGGGGTCTGGAATACATCCAGCAAATAACTAAGGACGTAGGTTGCAAGTGCTACTCTGAGATGAAGAGGTTGGCACAGGAGAGGAATTCATGGGTGGCCGCATCAAACCAGTTAGAAGAATGAAAAAAAAAAAAAAAAAAGAGAGAGAGGTCGACGTTGCGTAATGATGTAGAACGTGTCAGCTTAACATAAGTTTTCTTTACACAAAAATTGATCTGTTGAGTAGGAGAAGGTGTCATTCAGAAACCCTTTTAATTTGTTTTTAAATTCTGGTTGACTATCTGTCAGACTTTCAATGCTATTTGGAAAATGACCAAAGATTTTTGTGGCTGCAGAATTCACTCCTTTCTGTGTCGAAGTCAGATATAACGCCGAGTATTGAAGAGCGTTTCTTCTAGTGCTGAAGCTATGCACTTTGCTATTACTTTTGAATTAGCATCGGTTATTAATAACAAATTATGTAATTGAGTATATGTATTTTTAGGATACTGTGAATATCCCAGGTTCCTTAAATAAATGTCTACAAGGTCATCTTGGGCGAGCTCCGGTTTCATTCTGATTAAATGCTTTTGTGCAATGAATACTTTTTCTTTTAAAGAAGAATTACCCCAAAAATGTGATGCCATATGAAAGTGGTGAATGAAAAGAGGTATAGTAGGCTAAATTACTGATACGTTTATCACCAAAATTTTCAATAACTCTAATAGCATAAGTATCTGTACTGTTGGTTTCAACCTTCTGCATTCTTCCAGTTAAATATGAATTAAGCCATTAGTGCATTGTCTCACTCATACCACAATACTTAAGCTTATCTAGAGGAATTTCATGATTCACACAGTCGAAAGCCTTTGAGAGACCACAGAAAGTCCCAGTGGGTGATGTTCGGTTATTCGTAGCATGTAATATTTGACCACTGAAAGCATCTAACCATTTTCTGTTGAAAAGCCTCTCTGAAAACCAAACTGACATTTTGTTTGTACTTCATTTTTACAAATATGTGAAGCTACTCTTAAATATGCTACTTTTTCCAGAATTTTGGATAAAGCTGTCAGAAGTGAGTTTGGTTGGAAGTTATTAGCATCAGACCTATCCCCTTTTTTATGCAATAGTTTAACAATAGCATTTTTCAGTCTATCCAGAAAAATGCCCTGTTTCAATGGGCTAGTACATATGTGGCTGAGAATCCTGCTTCTCTGTTGGGAACAAGCTTTTAGTTCTCTGTTGGAAATGCCATCAGTTCCATGCGAGCTTTTACTTCTGGATGAACTTATTATTTTCCATTTCAGTAGGAGAGGTGGGTTGAATTTCAGTTTCATCAAATTGCATAAGTACTGCATCTTCCACTTACAGCCTTGCATTTTCTGATGAATAACTAGATCCTAATGAACAACTGGATCCTATTACACTACTGGCCATTAAAATTGCTACACCACGAAGATGGCGTGCAACAGACGCGAAATTTAACAGACAGGAAGAAGATGCTGTGATATGCAAATGATTAGCTTTTCAGAGCATTCACACATGGTTGGCGCTGGTGGCGACACATACAACGTGCTGACATGAGGAAAGTATCCAACCGACTTCTCATACACAAACAGCAGTTGAACGGCGTTGCCTTGTGAAACGTTGTTGTGATGCCTCGCGTAAGAAGGAGAAATGCGTGCCATCACGTTTCCAATTTTGATAAAGGTCGGATTGTAGCCTATCGCGATTGCGGTTTATCGTATCGCGGCATTGCTGTTCGCGTTGGTCGAGATCCAATGACTGTTAGCAGAATATTGAATCGGTGGGTTCAGGAGGGTAATATGGAACGCCGTGCTGGATTCCAACGGCCTCGTATCACTAGCAGTCGAGATGACAGGGATCTTACCCGCAAGGCTGTAACGGATCGTGCAGATCGTGCAGCCACGTCTCGATCCCTGAGTCAACAGATGGGGACGTTTGCAAGACAACAACCATCTGCACGAACAGTTCGACCACGTTTGCAGCAGCATGGACTATCAGCTCGGAGACTCATGACGAACCTGGGTGCACGAATGGCAAAACGTCATTTTTTTCGGATGAATCCAGGTTCTGTATACAGCATCATGATGGTCGTATCCGTGTTTGGCGACATTGGAAGCGTGTATTTGTCATCGCCATACTGGCTTATCACTCGGCGTGATGGAATGGGGTACCATTGGTTACACGTCTCAGTCACCTCTTGTTCGCATTGACGGCACTCTGAACCGTGGATGTTACATTTCAGATGTGTTACGACCCGTGGCTCTACCCTTCATTCGATCCCTGCGAAACCCTACTTTCAGCAGGATAATGCACGACCGCATATTGCAGGTCCTGTACAGGCCTTTCTGGATACAGAAAATGTTTGACTGCTGCCCTGGCCAGCACATTCTCCAGATCTCTCACCAATTGAAAACGTCTGGTCAATGGTGGACGAGCAACTGTCTATCACAATACGCCAGTCACTGCTCTTGATGAAATGTGGTATCGTGTTGAAGCTGCATGTGCACCTGTACCTGTACACCCCATCCAAGCTCTGTTTGACTCAATGCCCACGCGTATCAAGACCGTTATTACGGCCAGAGGTGGTTGTTCTGAGTACCGATTTCTCAGGATATATGCACCCAAATTGTGTGAAAATGTAATCACATGTCAGTTCTAGTTTAATATTTTTGTCCGATGAATACCCGTTTATCATCTGCATTTCTTCTTGGTGTAGCCTTTTTAATGGCCAGTAGTGTATATCTACAACATTTAAAAATGATTATTAAAAATATTTTCTACTTCTGACTTCCTGTTAACAAACTTTTCATTGAGGTTGATGAAACATGGTCTTCCTGTGTCCTCAACTGCCCTGTTTCCTTTTTAACAATACTCCAAATTGTTTTAATTTTACTATCGGAGATGCTAATGCCAGACAATGCACATACTTCTGGACTTTTTAATAAGTATTCTTGATACAGTGCTGTAGTTTTTATAATGGTTGACTGTTTCTGAATCATTGCTCGTTGTAACTATAAGATACATTCCCCTTTACTGTTTACGAGATTTTTTATCCCTTTAGGATGGTTTTTACTATTATGTTTCACTGGTTTCTTAACGAAATGGTTTTCAAATATATTCAAAATGGTATCATGAAATAGGTTAAATATTAAATTAACGTCATGTTTCCAGTACACCTCATCCCAGTCTAGCTGTTGCAAGCTCTGTCTCTATAATTTGCAGTTGTTAAATTGTTAACTGAATGCACTGCTTTTCTAGGACTGTCTGCACTACTGTATGGAGCTGTCATATACAGTGTCTAGCTTTGCACTATGATCAGAAAGACCATTCTTAACAGGGAAAATTTTTGTTTGATTTAATTTATCTTAGTCTGTAAAAATATTATCTGTCAGTGTGCTGCTTTCCGGCACTAGTCGACTAGGATAATCAGTAACTGATGTCAAATTGAAAGAACCAAGTAAAACTTCCTGGTCACGATTTCTACAATAATTTATCAACATTGAAATCCCCACAAACAATAACCTGCTTCCCTCTGTCCGACAGCAGAACAAAGGATCCAAGTTATTCAGAAATATCTGAAAATTTGCCAATCGGGAACCATACACACCTACAATTATAAAAGTACCATTATTTGGTTGAAGCTCGGAGGGACATACTTCTATATGGTGCTCTACGCATTTTTATTTAGTTTCTAAATTTTTCACACTGTGATAAACTTTAACATATGTGGCAGCTCCACCTCTACCCATAGTGCCTCTACTTGCATATGCTGAGAGCTTATATCGACCTACATTTACCTTCTCCATCTCTGTGACTATATGACGTTCAGATAGGCATAGTACATCTATTCCCCCTCAGTCTCCAAATCTTCTAAACAAACAAGAAGCTCATCTACTTTGTTTTTTAAACCCCTGACATTCTAATGCAACAGACTAACATTATTTTTCACTTCGCTTTTATGAGAATCTTTTGATATACTGCCATTATTTTTTACTGTATTTTAATGAGGATTTTGTGATATTTTAACATCTCTAGTACCTGCCTGTCTGAGCTTCTCATTAAGGTTAATTTCATTCAATGTTGAATCATTGAAAACTGATCTTAGCCTAAAAAGAGGTACTCCCATGAGTTCCAGTGCACCCCCCCCCCTTTCCGATTTCCCTATCATCCCTGGCAATTTACTCTTACCTTACCTACTGAGATGCGGGCCATGCCTTATGAACTCCCACCTTCCAGTAGCATCAACAGGAACCTTACCTATGCCTGACCAAGTAGCCACCCGAAGCAGCTGATCTAACTCCATACACAATAATAATAATAATAATAATAATAATAATAACAATAACAATAATAATAATACTGACCGACTTCCTAAGAAAGACAAATAAAATCGTAGGCAACTTTATGTATAAAATGTCTTGTCGCCATCTTAGAGGCCTTCAGGATAAAACTATTTCAATAGCATCTTACTTAAAGGTATACAAAAATCATTCTTCTCCGTGTTATATACTTTTTGTCCAAAACAATTACTGCTATTTGCTGCGCAGTTGTGAAGATATTCTCAGAGTGCAGTATTTTTTTTTTTTACTTCTGTTGGACATATCAAAAGGGAAAACCAAATATCCAATAGCTCAATTCAACTAGAGAGAATACTGGGATACGGTAGACTGCATCGTTTATTGTACAGCTGTTGTGGTAATTTCCTTGCCTTGCTACTCATGTCTTCAACATCCTTTTTAGTGTAAAGGATTTTAATTTCTTTGATGACACTACATATAACTTTCTGACAACAGTATTGACATTGCTTATGGCCTCCACCTGAACAAAACCCTGTTACTGACCGAAGGACGCACATCTTGAATTTCATGTTTAATCTGGATTAATGATCCTGTCATTTCAGGCAGTTCAACTTAAACCTTCCAGCTTAATAACATGTAATAGATGATCAGCTTCATTCATATCTCCTTCCTTGAACAAAGTCTCAGTTACCGTGCAAGTTGTTACCATCCAGCGCTTTTTTACGATCTACTGATAAGGACCAATAATGATACTCGATCGTGGAGTGTTTATTGGAGATGAGTAATTATTTTGACATTGTATATTACCCATCAAAGGAAACATGGACACCAATGTCTTTGGCTGCTTTCGCCACGAGATATTCGCCATAAAAATCGGCTGCAATTACTTTTTGTACCGTAATCAGTCCAGTGTTTACGTAAACTTGTTGATTTCGAACAGAACAAAACGTCCTAATCATAGAACCGGCAGTCCAGTCAACTGGAAAACGACGTGATAATATTTCAAGGACATTGGTAAATTTTCTGAGCACGATAAGAAATCACCATCGGAGAGAGCATTCATGATTACTAAGGCAACTATAGATTTCTAAATATGGTCGTAAGTTGTAATAGAAAGATCGGTACGTGACTGTCATCCCAAAACGTCACACAGAACTACATTAGAAACATAAGTCGAACATAACAAAGAAAGGAGAACATATTTGTTGAGTAGGATTAAGGTAGGGTCGCAGATAATTGTACAACTTAATGAAAATACATTTCACGCGCAGCAGTGTCGAAGCCATGTATTTAGAAAGACCCTGAAGCTGAAAATATAAGCTTCGGAAAACAATGATGATGATAAAGTCCCATACTCCGTGACGGAGCGTAGGGAGCGATGCGGGAGACCCGCACCGCTTTACTAGGCAAGGTCCTTGTGGAGGTGGTTTGCCATTGCCCTCCTCCGACCGTGATGGGGATGAATGATGATGATGAAGACGGTACAACAACACCCAGTCATCTCGAGGCAGGAAAAATCCCTGACCCTGCCAGGAATCGAACCCAGAACCCCGTGCTCAGGAAGCGAGAACGCTACCACGAGACCACGAGCAGCGGACTGGAAAGCATTTGAAACTTCCCCTTTGAACAATTATACAGGACTGTGCTTAAACTGACACACAATATTTTGTTAGCGCAACGCAATCTGACTTTCAAAATTCCCTACAAAAGAATGGCCCTGACTAACATTAAACTACACCTTTCACAAATCACTTACCTCACAAAAATCTTCGCTGCTCAAGCTACTGCAATACAGCGAGCGCCACTACTGCCAGCTAAATAAAAGATTCAAACTATGGAAGGCACTAACTACTGATAGGGATAGTTAGCAAATGAAAGATATTAATAGAGAACAAACAATATATTTACCTTGATATCATCATATATAAATATAGCAGTTCATGACAAATTTCAAAACTCCGCCATCTCTCTCCCCACATCCACCACTGCTGGCGGCTCACCTCCAACTGCGCAACGCTACGCGCTGTTCACAGCCAGCTGCCTAACACTACAATGGCGAGTATTACAACAACAGCACAGCCAGTGATTTTCATACAGAGGTGGCGTTACCAATAAAAAAACCTAAACAGCCTACTTACATAGAGAAAACATAAACAGCCTACTTACATAGCCCCCATGCTCCCCACAAAAAAATTTTACAAATTGGTTTGGGCAGTGCCCAATACAGATTTGAAAAAATTTTTCATAATTACAATAACAAAGATATCAAATGCACACACTTATTGATACAACGTTGGTCAAAAGCTAAAATTTTGTCACAGTCCATAAAGACAGTCCTGATCATTCATTACGGTAAAATATAGTGTTTTTCTCAAAGTCTGAGCAGTAGAAGAAAATGCACACGGAAGTAGTGGATTTCCATGCAGTCTTGAAGAAGTAGTGTTGTCCTTCCAACGGAAAGACAGTGCTGACTCTCGACATGCAGACAAGTATTGGGTCACAACAGAGCAAACCCACTGCAGAGTCAGTCGAAGTTTTGATGAATATTGGTAGGTCATCACAGAGCAGACCCACTGTAGTCCTGGTAGAGATTACGATATTGGTGGGCCACCAGAGGCGCAGACCCACTGCAGTCCTTGTAGAAATAATGGTACTGATGGATCATCAAAGATGTAGACCCACTGTAGTCCTTGTAGAGATAATGGTATTGGTGGGCCACCAGAGGTGCAGACCCAGTAGTCCTTGTAGAGATAATGGTATTGGTGGGCCACCAGAGGTGCAGACCCACTGTAGTCCTTGTAGAGATGACCAGCAGCCATCTGTTGCGATTGTGCAGGTGCACATTCACCATCGAAGAGTCTTGCGGAGAATATAGCAAGTCCATAAACCACCACTTGTGCACTCACAAAGTTTTTGGAATTGTCCTTAGAACCAGCAATGCTGTTATCCAGTCCCTTGCTGAATTATTAACACACGTGCAAACACTAACAGTCCCTACTTCTCACATATTGTCCATATACTATGACCAACAGAAACGTGTGCAGTGAAATGTAACTTACAAGTTAATAATAAGATGAACTGGTGTCAATTACAGTTTTATAAATTTACAACATGAAAATACAATTACAAAGGTACAAAATACATCATTAAAGAACATAATAATACAGATAAAATTTGTAGTACAGGCTTTACAAAAGAATCGAAATAACATATACATCAGTGTTACAGGAATTATGAGATAAGTAGATACATAAAAGATCACAATAACTTTTGAAACGTCAACTTCACACATGAGCATTAAACAGAACGAAATTAATAATGTCTAACATCTTTACAAAGTAAATAACATATTATTAATGCCAATTATATTCGAGGATAACAGTATTCCTCATCATAGTGAATGTAGCTTAATATTAAAAGAAAAAAAATTCTATGAAACTACACAGAGACAGGAAGAAAACAAATACACAAGGGTACACAAACATATAGTGGGATAACACAAAAGGGAAAGGACAGGGTTTGTTTTACTGCAGTATTTTGCATGGAGATCTCCCTTTGTTCATCATTATTCCCAAAAAGTCCTATCTAAGCCTGCCTTCTGTATTTTGTTCACATCCTCTGTCAATAATAGTTTTTCTCCACTGTACAGTATCCTATTTCTTATAAATTTATAATAGTTAGTTTCTTATATAGTCTACCCCCTCTTAAGCTAACTTAAATCTACTGAGCTCAGATGCTAAACTAAGGGACGAGGCAATGCAGCAGCACATAAAACAATTAATATAAACAGCAATAAAAAAAATGGAAAGTCGCAAAGCAAGCTACAGTAAATCTAAATTACCAAGCAATTCAACATTACAACTAATATGAGGCAATGCGCAGCAAATAAAAAAATAAATCTGGCTTAGCAGAGTAACACAAATTAAAGTTCAGTAGCACTATGCCTGGCAAACAGCAGCTTATATCTAAACATGACATAGCTCAAGCAGAAAAAATATTACACTAAAAATGGCCATGTCTAATACCTATGTCACATCTTAACACTAAGGTGATGCATCACGATAACTTACTCTATGAAATAAATTACCAAATATTGTAAAGAAAATTATGTATGCAGTTCCTGTGAAGGGAAATATCTTTTTGTGCTCCCTCATATTTTTGAAAAATATCACAAAACTATTATTTACTGGATCTGTAGACAGAAAATATTTATATTAGTACATCTATAAAATTTTATTTGAACCAATGCAGCAGTGCAGCTAGAAACTAGATATCAAATGAAATAAGCAACTATGTACACAGCAAAGCATAAGAACATCGTTCAATAGCCATGTGGCATTTCATAAGTTAGTAGAAAAAATCTCTCAACTAGAGAGACAGTAGTCATAATCAGGTGTATAGACATAAAAATATTTCTCGTCATTTCATTAGGCATCCAGTGTAATCATATGTTTTCAAGTTCGACCGTGTCGTTTTTGCGATGCTTTCTACAAAGGAATGTCAGAAGCGAGGTTAATGGCGTCTTTTTTTATTTTTATTTTTTTCTACCTGTGCCGCTGAAAAGGGCTCGCAATAATGGCCTTTCCTCCAGGCAACTGGCACACCTGGCCGCTCGCAACGCATTACGTCACGGTCACTTACCTTTCTTACCGACATATTTACGACAGCAGTTTCCGCTACAGTGACAGTCTCATATAAACATTTCACAGGTCGAAAATTTGCGTAACAAATGTGTAAAAAAAAATCCTGTAAATATAACAGTGTTCAAAAAATTTTCGCCAGCATTGTGATACATTCACGCATATACACACATTTCATAACTCTTAAAGTACGATTCTTGGTTTCGAACATCCTTTTTCACAAGTCAAAGTCCCACTACTCATTACTCCTTACCTTATTACACATATATATATATATATTCGTCGACACGTCAATCTTGCGACGACACTTCAATATTTCATCATAATTGCATCAGCTTATTGATCATAAACATACCTCAACAGCATAATACACATCGTCGTCGTAAAAATATCATAACACCTCAGTCAAATCTCAAAAACGTCGTGGCTTTCTGCAATGATTTCAAAACCTAAAACAATATTCTCTGCTCATTTCAATAATGTCATCTACCTCAAACGTACTTTAAAATCATGCTCCCTTACCAAATATATCATTCAAAGCTCTCATAGTATCACAATGGTTCCGAAAAATATGAGCATATCACAAAGTACAGACAAAATACAATTTCATAAGTGTGAAGCTATCCAACTGTGTAATTGCGTAAACATCTGTCACTGATGTAATAAAAAAAAGTTTAGATAGCTGTGTAATTTGTGTGTTAGAGAAATATGGTACCGATGTGTAAAGTTGTATAAGCAAATGCCATATTAGCTAGGGTTCCTTGTGGTTGCCACACACATAGTGCACAAAGTAAGCGTGTACCCCCCTGAGGATTAATGTAATTATACCCTCAGGTGTTACAGATTACAGCAATGGAATGAAATGTATCACGGAAAACTTTCTTTGTAATTCAAAAATCTTTAAAAATAAATGTTTTAAGTACAAAATTAATCACTCAAATACGTGTACTGTAGCGCTAAATGTGCGTCTTGTTGCAACATAATCTGTGTGGAAGTGTCGTAGTTATCGTCCTCCGAAAGCTAAGTTCTGCATAAGTCAATGTACTTACCTCATAATACACAAAAGTGAAATGCTTTGCGTATAGATATCGTAGTTATTACGCTTATTGTTGTGATGAAGAAAGTACTGTACAGTAACGTATTGTTATGCCATGAAAAAGGCTGTCTCATTGTTGCTATACCACAAAAGTTACTACTAAAACATGTTTTTCTTCCTAGAAGAATTCAGAAAACTGTGCAGATATAAAACAGATACACTGCAAAAGCAACATTGTGAATTGTCACTCATTAGTAGCGTCGTGATAACATCGTGTAGCTGTCACATAAACTAACCACTGTGTCCTCTGGTATCTCACAGAAAGTACTTTAAACCCAGAATGTATTTTCAAGTAAACCAAAAGTTGCATTAAAATCTCATTAGCACTACTGGTAAATGTTCTAAGTATGTGAGCCTTATAGTCGTTATGTAATCGTGCAACTAACAAGCAAGAATGTACACACACAATAACACTGTGTCGTCTGTTCACAATAACAATGCATTCGTAATTTCTGTTTCAATAAGTTCTCTTGGTTCTTGACTGGATATTTAACTTCAAACATTGTTGCATGTTAACAGATTCTAAGTCTGACAAGCATACTAGTAATGTAAAGTGAAAAGTTTTATGGCAATGACAAAGTTAAAAAGCAGATTATCTTTCAATAAACGGTTTTACATGTGAAATGTGGTGTAAACCTTTACTCTTCCTAGTGCACAGAGTTTCAACTTCAAAGCAATTGTCATGTTGTATACATCGGTAAAGAATGCTAAAATTTTTCTCAAGGCTAGCGTCTTATGTTATTTTTCTCGGAGCCAGCGGCCGCACGCGGCTGCCTGCGGTGCGAGTCATTGTCTGTTCCTTTGTTGGCGCGCGTCGTTATTGGGATTTGGAGACCTAACTTCTACAAATTCACCTCCTCGAGAGGGCCCTGCTCTGTTTGAATCCCGCCAGTTCTGATGCAATTCAGGTCTGTCGTTACGATCACATCGTCTGTCGTCATGTCGGCAGTTCCTGTAATTTCTTTCTTGTCGGTTAAGTGGTGGAGAATTTCTCCCTGAATCGTAACTGCGCGCTGGACCGTTGCGTCTAAAGTTATTCTGTCTCCCTTGATAATAATTATTTTGGTTCCCAAATTGTCTGTTTCTCTTATTGTCTCTGTGATAGTCATTACCACGGAGAGGTGATCTTTCTCCGTAACTATTACTACTCTGCCAACGGTTGGCATACGGGTGGTGTCTGTTTTGGTCACGATTTGCGTTGTAAGAATAGACTTGTTGTGTCCAGTTATTGTTTCTGTCGTCATGGAATTGTGACAGATGTGACCTGTAGTGATTGTTTTCCTGTTTTTGCATTCTGCGACTGTCTGTGTCAATTTCTAATTCTTGTAACAGTCCCTGAAAAGCTTCAATGTCGTCTTTGCAACGTCCTGCTAAAATAATATGCCGTAAATGTTCAGGTAATTTGATTAAGCAAATGCGGATGAGTTCTGAGGGGCTGTATGGGTTTGACAGGTACTGATTCTTGTGCAACATGTCTTCAAAATATTTCACAAGACTGGAGAATTCAGATTGTTCGAAATGTTTCATCATTATGATACCATGTTTTACTCGGTCTTGTGTGGCTTGAGACCAATATGCTGAGAGGAAGGCATGGTAAAATTCTCCTTCACTGTGGCAATCGTGAATGACCGAACGCATTCTCACAGCTGGTTCATTCTCTAAGTAGCCACACATAAATTCTAATCTGTGTTCCAACGACCAGTTGGGAGGAAAACAATGAGAGAATTGATGGAGCCATGCTTGTGGATGAATGTCGTTGCCAGAATTCTTAAATGTTTTGAATTTACGTGTAGTAATGAACAGCTTATAGTCAAAATCATCATGTCGGCGAGTCGCATATCGGTCATTGTTAGGTCGTGTCGGCCGTTCCATCTCAAAATTTGGTGCACATTGCCAATTTCTTTCATAACTTCCGAAATGCCCTGTGTTATTATTTTGCGGCTTTTCCGTGTTTCTAAGTCCCTCTTCCCGTGTTGAAGCGCGAGTGTCCTCTGAAATACGTAATTCTTGTATTACCTGTGTCAGCTGATCTTGTACTTCCCGGATTTCTCTTTGGTGTTGTGTATTAATTTGATTCTGATTTTGTTTGAATTTTCTTATTTGTTCATACTCTTCTGTGTCAGTGAAGGCTACGGGTCTTGTGTCATTCAGATCATCATCTACCTTTGTAGATAAGTTAGTTACCTGATCCGAAAGTTCGGCTACTTTCTCCGATAGTGTACTTATTTCTTCAGTGTGTTTTTCTGAACCAAGTTTCAGAGTATCTACTGTGTCCTTAAAGTTTTCCTGAGTTTTTGCAAGTTGCGTAACCGAATCGGTAGATGCAACTGAGTCAAATTTAGCTTGCAAGGTCTCATGATTTTCATGAACAATGGTTTGCAGTTCTTTTATGGCTGCTTCGTGATTCTGTAATACATTTTCATGCCGCGAAAAAATAGGTTGAAAATGCTCACAAATTTGTGTTTTTACGTCATTACAGACTTTTTGACATTTCGATTCAATGTTATGTAACTCAGTAGTTAAATCTTCACGTGTTTTTTCAAGTGTGGTGTCTAACTTTTGAAGCTTTTGCTGTGTTTGTCTCTGATTTTGTTCCATTGTGTCTAACTTTTGAAGATTTTGTCCCATTTGTTTCTGATTTTGTTCAAGTGTTGTGTCTAACTTTTGTAGCTTTTGTCCCATTTGTTGCATTAACTGTAATAACAATGCACTGGTGTCTGAAACATGTTCCTCAGTGCTTTTCGGCAGTGAATTTGCACCGGCAACATTCACATTTTGACAAGCGGAAAACGTGTCTTGACTCATTTGGGAAAACGGTGAGGACGCAAAACCTGAATCTACAGTATTTGCAAAATTGTGTCCTGTCATTTCGGATTCCTGAGGCGAGCTATTGCCGACCGATCGATCGATAATGCTTCCCTCTTCACTAATTGTTTCACTGCCTACACCATTGTTTGCCGCCCGCTCCATTTCCCTATGCACAATTACCAAATTACTACTTTGAACATCAGTTAATTCATTACTCGGTGGCGCTAACACACTGCTTTCATTTTCACTGTCATTTCTCAATTTACTTTGGAGCCTAGTATTACGTTTTTCACACGCCATAATCGTCACAATATTTCACACGACAACACAGAAAAACACAATTTGAAGATCAAAAATAAGAGAACACATTAACATAGCACTGAAAATAATATCTAGTTAATTGCAGCTGCGAAATACTTGGTGCAAATCTACATGCATACCACAACTGTTTTACTGTACAACAAAGGAGATTTTCTCTACAATTACGCGCTAGCAATAAACAAAATCTACACTAATTACACAAACTACAACAAAAAAATCAGAAGATTCCAGTGAGGTATCCTTGGCTAAGGGTCGACATATGAAACTTCCCCTTTGAACAATTATACAGGACTATGCTTAAACTGACACACAATATTTTGTTAGCGCAACGCAATCTGACTTTCAAAATTCCCTACAAAAGAATGGCCCTGACTAACATTAAACTATACCTTTCACAAATCACTTACCTCACAAAAATCTTCGCTGCTCAAGCTACTGCAATACAGCGAGCGCCACTACTGCCAGCTAAATAAAAGATTCAAACTATGGAAGGCACTAACTACTGATAGGGATAGTTAGCAAATGAAAGATATTAATAGAGAACAAACAATATATTTACCTTGATATCATCATATATAAATATAGCAGTTCATGACAAATTTCAAAACTCCGCCATCTCTCTCCCCACATCCACCACTGCTGGCGGCTCACCTCCAACTGCGCAACGCTACGCGCTGTTCACAGCCAGCTGCCTAACACTACAATGGCGAGTATTACAACAACAGCACAGCCAGTGATTTTCATACAGAGGTGGCGTTACCAATAAAAAAACCTAAACAGCCTACTTACATAGAGAAAACATAAACAGTCTACTTACATAGAGAAAACATGAACAGCCTACTTACACATTAAGCAGAAAAAAAGGGTCAGGAAAAATTCTTTTACCATACTGGTACAATTACTGATAGATACTAGATTTAGAATACACTTTTGACGATTCGTAGTGGAATACACTCTTTTAAACTGTGAAATTATTAACGGATAAAATACAGAGAGCGGAAGATTGTTTACAACTTTTACAGAAATCAGAGATCTATAAATTTGCAGTAAATGCAAGGGAGATAGCATTTGAGGAAGGAGTGAGACAGGGAAGGGATTGCTGAGAGTGTGAGGGGAAGAGATGGCTGAAAGATGGAACACAGAAAGAAAAGGAACTTGAAGAATATTATTGGAAAGCGAAGAAATTAATGAAGATGAGATTGAGGCTAGGATTACGAAAGGACACTGAAAGACAATTGTGCAACATAACAACTGAAGTATACTTCAATTAAATTTCACAATTTTGTGATTGGTTTCAGCGACTTGTGTAAAGGTTATCTACTAGCCAATCGTAGTTCTTTATCGAGCTCCGAGTGATCGATGCCCTTCTTGTTTTGTAGATACTTGTAGGTAGCACTGGCTGACTGCCAGTCTGTGACTCCTGCAGTTTGTCAATCACCAAATTATTTAATTAAAGACGTGCATAACCTTCCCTCAGAGTTGCCAACAACCTTGGAGAAGCAACCATGATAAAACTGTTCCAACTGGAATCCAAGGTAAAGCTGACAGACCAAATACCCTCAGACTTCAAAAATAATATACACTACTAGCCATTAAAATTGCTACACCAATAAGAAATGCAGATGATAAACGGATATTCATTGGACAAATATATTATACTAGAACTGACATGTGATTACACTTTCACGCAATTTGGGTGCATAGATTCTGAGAAATCAGTACCCAAAACAACCACCTCTGGTCGTTATAACGGCCTTGATATGCCTGGGCATTGAGTCAAACCGAGCTTGGATGGCGTTTACAGGTACAGCTGCACATGCAGCTTCAATACGATACCACAGTTCATCAAGAGTAGTGACTGGCGTATTATGACGAGCGAGTTGCTCGGCTACCATTGACGAGACGTTTCCAATTGGTGAGAAATCTGGAGAATGTGCTGGCCAGGGCAGCAGTCGAACATTTTCTGTATCCAGGAAGGCCCGCACAGGACCTGCAACATGCGGTCGTGCATTACCCTGCTGAAACGTGGGGTTTCGCAGGGATCGAATGAAGGGTAGAGCCACGGGTCGTAACACATCTGAAATGTGATGTCCACTGTTCAAAGAGCAGTCAATGCGAACAAGAGGTGACCGAGACGTGTAACCAATGGCACCCCATACCATCACGCCGGGTGATACGCCAATATGGCGATGACGATTACACTCTTACAATGTGCGTTGACCGCGATGTCGCCAAACACGGATGTGACCGTCATGATGCTGTAAACAGAACCTGGATTCATAAGAAAAAATGACGTTTTACCATTCGTGAACCCAGGTTCGTCGTTGAGTACACCATCGCAGGCGCTCCTGTCTGTGATGCAGCGTCTAGGGTAACCGCAGCCATGGTCTCCGAGCTGATAGTCCATGCTGCTGCAAACGTGGTCGAACTGTTCGTGCAGATGGCTGTCTTCTTGCAAACATCCCCATCTGTTGACTCAGGGATCGAGATGTGGTTGCACGATCCGTTACAGCCACGCGGATAAGATGCCTTTCATCTCGACTGCTAGTGATACGAGGCCGTTGGGATCCAGCATGGCGTTCCGTATTGCCATCCTGAACCCACCGATTCAATATTCTGCTAACAGTCATTGGATACCGACCAACGCGAGCAGGAATGTCGCGATACGATAAACCGCAATCGCGATAGGCTACAATCCGACCTTCATCAAAGTCGGAAACGGGATGGTACGCATTTCTTCTCCTTACACGAGGCATCACAACAACGTTTCACCAGGCAACGCCGGTCAAGTGCTGTTTGTGTATGAGAAGACGGTTGGAAACTTTCCTCATGTCAACACGTTGTAGGTGTCGCCACTGGCGCTAACCTTGTGTGAATGCGCTGAATAGCTAATCATTTGCATATCACAGCATCTTCTTCCTGTCGGTTAAATTTCGCGTCTGTATCACGTCATCTTCGTGGTGTAGCAATTTTAATGCCCAGTAGTGTAATAGTCGTAATACCAAAGAAAGCAGGTCCTGGCAGAAGGCAGTATTACCGAAAAGTTATGTTAATAAGTCATTGATCTATGTTCCTACACGAATTATCTACAGAGGAGTGGGACGACTGATAGAAAGCCGACCTGGAAGATGATCATTTTGGTTTTCGGATAAATGTAGCAGCACGCAAAGCAATCCTGACCATTCATCTTACGTTAGAAGACAGATTAAAGAATTAAAAACCTACATTTATAGTATTTGTAGATTTTTATGAAGCTGATTCGAACAAACTCTTCGAAATCCTGAAGTTAGCGGAAGTAAAATACAGGAAGTGAAATTGTATGTTCACTCTAAAACACTTTCCAAAGCGTCTACAGACACGTCTTCGCTGGCCATCAGCTCTCATTTCGAAGAAGACTCATCCATGAAGACAATTCTGCTCCAGTCAGTGAGATTCCAGACAGATGGCGTGTCTGGAGAGGGCAACGCTGGGATACCAACCTCACTGTCGTTCGCCATACGGCCCGACAACCTGGAGTGTTGGTCTGCGGTTCTATTTCTTTTCATATCAGGATCCCTTTTGTTGTCATCCGCGGCTGTTACAGCACAGCGGCACGTCAACGACCATCTACGCCCCGTTTTGTTGCTCTTCAAGGAAAGCCATCCTGGGCTTACATTTCAGCAATATAATGCCCAAACGCACACAGCGAGAGTTTCTACTGTTGTCTTCGTGCCAAAGTCTACCTTGGCCAGCAAGATCACGAGGATCTCTCCTCAACTGGGATCGTTTGGAGCATTATGAACGAGTCCTACAAACATCTCGGGATTTTGACGGCCTAACGCGGCAATTGGACAGAATTTGGCACGATATCGTTCAGGAGGACACTCAACGACCCTCTCAATCGATGCCAAGCCGAATAAAATGCCAAATCGAATAACTGCTTGCATAAAGGCCAGAGGTGGACCAACGCATTATTCATCTGCCCAGTATGAGAATCTATTTCTCTTGAAATTTGGAAATTTGTGATAAGATCCTATGGGACCAAACTGCTAAGGTCATCGGTCCCTAAGCTTACACACTATTTAATCTAACTGAAACTAACTTACGCTAAGGACAACATATACACCCATGCCCGAGGGAGGATTCGAACCTCTGATTGGGGGGGGGGGGGGGGGAGCCGTGCGAACCGTGACAAGGCGCCTAGACCGCGCGGCTACTACGCGCAGCTCTTTCTCTTCAATAAATTGTCAAATTTTTCTGAAATTGTAATCATTTTTTCTCTGTACATGTACATCATACCTACCGACTTTCGTCACATTCGGATAATTCCTTAGTGGTGTTTTTTGTTTTGTTTTTGTTTCATAGAGTACAGCACGTACGGAAACCAGGCGGCAATCATAAAGATTTGAAGGACACAAAAGAGACGCAGTAATAGGGAAAAGAGTGAGACAGATTTGTAGATTTTCCCCCAGCGTATTCAATCAGTGCAATGGGCAAACAGTAAAGGAAACAAAGAAGAAATTTAAAAAAGGAATTACAGTTCTTGGAGAAGAAATAAAAACTTTTAAGGAAAGCTGACGATCTGCTGATTCTGTCAGATACAGCAAAGGACTTACTAGATCAGTTGAATTGAACGGAGTATTTTTTGAAACGAGGTTGTAAGATAAACAGCGACAAATGTAAAATGAGGGAATTTGAGTGTAGTCGAATTAAACCAAGCGATTCAGGGAGAATTGGATTAGGGGAGGAGACGCTAATAGTGGTTTGGAAGTTTCACCATTTGGGAAGCAAAATAACACGATGTTCGATGTAAAGAAGAAAATGGAGACAGGCAACAGAAAGAAAATACTGTTTTGGAAAATGGGAATTGTTAATGTCACATTTACAGTTAGGTGTCAGGAACCCCTTTCTGAAAGCAATTGTCTGTAGTGTAGTCTTACTTGAAAATCAAATGTTAACGATAAACATTACAGACGAGAAGAGGATATGGCAAAAAAAAAAATGGCACCCTGTCCATGGAGATTAAGTAATTAACTGATCATGTTCTTTAAATTTCATAGAACACAATCACACGTGCATTTCTTAATAGCACAACGCCGTTATGATGGGTAGAAGGGACATGCAACGAAGATAAAATGAACTGAATGAGGGGGAAAAAGAGCTTACGGCAAAATTTGAGAAAGAGGAGGGATATTTTTAGGACACATTCTAAGGCGTCAAAGAAAAACTCATTTGGTAATAGAGGTAAGCGTACTGGGTAAAATTTATAGAGAGACACTACACTAAGCAGATTCAAATTAGTCTAAGCTGCAGAGATGATAGGATACATACAGCACCTGCGAAGAAACTCTCCCATCGAAGCACAAAAAGGCGAAAATGCTCCTGTTGAAAAACCTCTGACTGAAAAGTAGGGTACCAGCTGCCATCTCTACAATCATCAGTACCTTTAAGACTTTTCCCAAAAAATTGTCATACGAACATATACGCGCTCTTTTTAACGTGGAATTTACGTCTCACTCACACAAGCTCCCCCAACTGTAACTCACTCACACCCACTAGTCCATCCTGTAAGTCGCTCATACCCATCCACGGCCACATTTCCATTCTCACTCACTCATTCAGCCCAACTCATTGTCATTATCCCTTTGTGTCTCCCTGTGACTGTCTCCTGTCTCACAGCTACAGTCTTCTTCGTTCTGTTCTCTCACTGTCACTATCTCCCTCTTGCTTTCTCTTACAGTTACTATCTCATTCATTCCTTCTGACTGCTGCTGTCTCTTCTCACTTTCACTATACCTCTCTTCCTCCTGTCTTTGTCATAGAATGTCACTATCTCCTTCTCTTTAGTCCTCTCCCATTGGAACTACACTATGTGATCAAAAGTATCCGCTCACCTTGCTGAAAATTACAAGTTTGTGGCGTCCTTCATCGGCAATGCTGGTATTCCGTATGGTGTTGACCCACCCTTAGCCTTGATGACAGGCTCCACTCTCGCAGGCATACGTTCAGTCAGGCGCTGGAAGATTTCTTGGGGAATGGCAGCCCATTCTTCGAGGAGTGCTGCACTGAGGAGAGGTATCGATGTCGATCGGTGAGACCTGGCACGAAGTCGGCGTTCCAAAACATCCCAAAGGTGTTCCATAGGATTCAGGTCAGGATTCTGTGTAGGCCAGTCCCTTACAGGGATGTTATTGTCCTGTAACGATTCCGCCACAGGCCGTGCTTTATGAACAGGTGCTCGATCGTGTTGAAAGATGAAATCGCCATCCCCGAATTGTTCTTCAACAGTGGGAAGCAAGAACGTCCTTAAAACGTCAATGTAGGCCTGTTCTGTGATAGTGCCACGCAAAACAACAAGGGGTGCAAGCGCCCTCCATGAAAAGCGCGACAACACGATAACACAACCGCCTCCGAATTTTACTGTTGGCACTACACACGCTGGCAGATGACGTTCACCGGGCATTCGCCATGCCCACACCCTGCCATCGGATCGGCACACTGTGTACTGTGATTTGTCACTCCACACAACGGTGCTGTCCTTAGGTTAGTTAGGTTTAAGTAGTTCTAAGTTCTAGGGGACTGATGACCATAGATGTTAAGTCCCATAGTGCTCAGAGCCATTTGAACCATTTGAACCACACAACGTTTTTCCACTGTTCAATCGTCCAATGCTACGCTCCTTGCACCAAGCGAGGCGTAGTTTGGCATTTACCGGTGTGATGTGTGGCTTATGACGGCCGCGGTGGCCGTGCGGTTCTGGCGCTGCAGTCCGGAACCGCGGGACTGCTACGGTCGCAGGTTCGAATCCTGCCTCGGGCATGGCTGTGTGTGATGTCCTTAGGTTAGTTAGGTTTAAGTAGTTCTAAGTTCTAGGGGACTTATGACCTAAGATGTTGAGTCCCATAGTGCTCAGAGCCATTTTTGTGGCTTATGAGCAGCCGCTCGACCACGAAATCCAAGGTAGTCGTATACGGTTCCTGCGTATAAAGTCATTGTATCTACAAACTTTGAAAGGGACTTTAGGACGGGTATACAATCTGGATCTGAGACTTGTTTTATTAAGTGATTTAAACTGCTTCGCTACACCGAAATCTGTTTGTAACATACTCATGCTAGCAATTGTTCTAGATTCGAATTGTGGAATACGCCGACGGAAAATAATCGCAGTACCAGGAACGAGATGTGCGACGTGAACGAAAATTGGTAGCCGTGTTTATATATCTGAAAGAAGATGTTTATTCAGTTTTCATGCCATGTGCATGGGAGTGGCGCTAGTAGCGCCTGTATGAGGATGCAAATCAGGTTTGCCTTAAACACACGCTGTAACGATCGTGAGTAGAGATGGGCCGTTCGCGAACTAACGGGTCCAAACGAACTACTTCTTTCTACTTATAGTTCCCGGGAACGGGAAACGGTCGCTCTCGTTCCCGAACGGCACGTCGGCCGAACTCGTTCCAGCCTCGGTCCCGTTCCCGTCTGTCTTGGTTTCGGTCTCGCTGGAGTACTAGACTGCTCATTGTCGCTTAACAATCGTCATCTATTGTTTCGAAGTTGTTTGCATTAGCTTATTTGTTATTTCTTCACTGCCTAATTATTACATGTTTTTCTGTTCTGCCCGTAGCGGTCAACAAATCGTGCGTAGTTGGGGCGCAGTCTGTACTCGGGGCCGAGTTTTCGTACGCCACCTTACATTATTTCACTCCGAGCAGCCTCATAACGCTGCAGTTGGCTGAACGAGATGTTTTGCAGAATCACGAAAATTACAAGTGTGTGAGAATTATGTTATGAATAAAAGCTCTGTACTCCAGGGGGGAGGCAAGTTCCCCCTCTTGGTGCCTTCCATCTTCAGTCACCTAAGCTATTAATTTTCAGTTTTTCATAAGAACCATATATCAAGCACAGTGAATGGTGAACGAGTAAAAATGAACGGTTCCCAAAAAAGAGCTATCATCAGTGAACTAGTTCCCAAGGATGAACGACTTTGCCCATCTCTAATCGTGAGCGTTAGCCTGTGGGATTGTAGGAGGTTAGTTTGTAACACCACAGCTCTTATGCTGTATGGATTCATTTCTTTATTTAATGTTACATTGTTGATCTTTTGTAAATGCGTTTGAATCGATAACATAAAATTGTGTACTCTTTTCTTTGTCAAACTTTGATGTTATGATTTGATTGTATGCTGTGTAACATATCTCTCGTTTAAATGCTTTGACCCATTTGGAGGGAACAATACTTACTGTATATGATTGTAATTTTGTGTGAATAATTTTTGTAGAAGTGTCAATATGTGAAAATGTTCTGTTTTATTTAATACATTTGGTTGCTATTATGTAAACTGCTGATCCTCACTTAGGGCTCTTAGTTATTCTGTATGTAAGAGGTAGTGTGGTTCCCCTTGGGAACGGAACTGTGTAGCGCGCGCAAATTGTGGTTGGCCAAGGTGGAAAAGGTGGAACTGATAGTCAGTCGGAGACGAGCAGTAGTCGGAGACGAGCCACCAGTCGGAAAGGAGCTACCAGTCTGTGCACTGTCAATGTAAAGGTGCATATCATGCTGATTCAGAGAGAGGCTTTTACTGCTTCTTTCCAATGCCTCGGATGGGTGGATAAATAGCTGGATCTATTCTGGAATTTGTATGAATCATCGCCATGAAGATACGATAAAGTCCGGCAATTCTACCTGTAATTCCACATACCAACATGCAGTTGCCACCACATTGCGCAATCACTGTAACGTAATACTATATTGATGTACAGTGAAGGATCAGCCTAATGGATGTGTTAGTGTGCTGAAATATAAGGTAATTTATATCGGAATTTATTTACCTACCTTGATTTTACTCCTCAGCATAACACCTCTCAGGTTCCTTTCCGTTTGAACTAAAGTAATCACCGAGTGTCCCTACTGAAAGAACTTTTATGACCAATGTTATGCTAATTAAAACCTCTTGAACTTAGTAAAAGGATATTTAAAGCTATTGTGGTAACAGAGTGAGTTAAAACAAATGTTATTTGTCCAATAATAATTTTCCTATTGAAACTGTTATTTAAAATGCTGTTACCAACTTCAAACTTTAGGCTGAGTCTTATAAAGTAAATGATCACGTTGTTGTCTGTAGTAAATTCTAAAAAGGAGAGTCAGTTTCTTGCAATTTTGTCAACATTGTGTTTCGTTGTAGTAAAAGTGAGAAAGCTGCAGTTGTGAAACGTTACATTTTCATGTATGCCAAGTGTTTGTCTCTCTTGTGTGCATATTAACAGTATAAAGACCACTCAGTTTGTGTAAACCCTGAAAGTGATAGTGTTTTTCTGTACCTGTTATAATCTTGAAAATAGTTCCTGCTGCTCTAACTGTTAGCTTCAATCTTAAAACATATGTGTGTTAGAGTTCATTGCACTCGCGTGTTGCTAAGTCTAGGTTGTGTCTGTTGTGTTGTCCATTATAGTTACTTATACCTACTTTCATAAACGAGAATGTTAATCTTTCTCTTGCCTAATTAGGCTGGCGACCGTTTCCCTTATTCTATAAACAGTATAGCTAGGCAAAATTTTGTTTGTCACTATTCTAATATTAACGTAATTCTGACTCTCATTTCCGATAAGCCACTTCCATTAGGAACAATACGGTCAACTTAACAAAATTCCTCTCAGAGGGTAACACTGCTCTGTTGCTTTGTGCCATAGTTGCTTTTACAAAATTGCTTTATGTTACAACCTGCTTCTAGCATAGAGGTTATGGTACAGTAGTAGCAGAGAGGGAGTGTTATAAGTTGATGCTAGTCGAGAATGCCTTTAAGGCGACAAAGTCGCCATTATCAGCACCTCACTGAAACTGGACGAGGCTGTGTAATAAGGTTACGAGAAGCTGCGTGTTTCTTCTGTGATATAGTGGAAAGACTTGGAAGGAATGCAGCCTCTGTACCACAGGCGCCGACTCCATGGGGCCTGAGGGGGCCCGAGCCCCCTCAAAAATTCGTTTGGGGGGTTGGAGCCCCCCAATAATTTAAGAAAATTATTAGTTACATTTTGCTTTGTAAAATCACAAAGTTATGCTGGAAGTTTTTTATTTGACGATAGTTACCTTTTAAACAAAAACTAATAATTATTACATTAGTAAGCAGGTTAACTGATAACGAATAGTGTGAATCATGATAGTGTTACGGTATTGCGGGCACACTCAGAATTTGTCCCAGTGCGCGAACCTTCGGGTAAAGAAAGTCTGGCGCCAGCGGGCCAGCGCTGTGGCCGCAGCTACATCAAAAGGACTGGAGCAGAAGCGCCTGGAACCCTCCGCCTCGCGTCGCCTTGACGCTTCGAGACATTACGGCGCCGCGGCTATGTAAAGCCCACCCTGCTGTCGCAGTCATTCAGTGTGGATAGTTTCGTTCAGTGCATGCTGCGGACGTGTTTAGTGTTCAGACATTCTGTCTAGTGGACTATTTTATATGACTATTTTTTATTTGTTTACTTTAGTCTCTTAGTGTATAGTGAATTAAGTTTGCAATGGATAAATTTGTTACTAAAAAGGCGAGCTTGGAAGTTTATGACACTGCAATTCAGCCTCCAACAATTATTGTGTCGTCAGTTGCTTCATCGTCTTCAGGCGAGAACCGTTCACAGCCAAAACTTGGACAATCCGGCAAGGGAAGATCATTTCAGAAGTCTTGGTCAAATATACGTGGCTAGAATATGTAGCATCTACCGAAAAAGTTTTTTGCAAAACCTGCAAAGAGGCAGATGCTAAAAATCTATTACAATTTTCTTCATAAAAAAATAGAATAAAATGCATTTACTTCCGTAAGGTTTTCTAAGGGGAAAAAGGCTTTGCAAAAATTCCGTCTTCATGAAAATACGTTTACGCATAAAGGTGTTCTGAAACTAAATTATATCACTAACCGAAGTGCGGCCTCCCAATTGAATGAACGGTTAGATAGTGATATGAAGAAAGGCCGTTTAGCTCTTGAGACAATTTTTACTACCGTGCAATTTCTATGCCGACCAGGACTGGCAATTAGAGGGCACGAACATGTAAACTCAACTTTTTTTCAGTTGTTGTAACTCCGAAACAATGACATGCCTGAGTTTAAAGATTGGCTAGGGCGTTCGGGGTATAAGTGGACATCCCACGATATTCATAACGAGATCATTGATGAATTTGGAAAGTCTGTGTTGAGAAAGGTATTGGCTACAATCAAGAAGACTGAACATTTTTCTATTATGGTTGACGAAACAAGTGATTCTTCAATTCACGAATAAGTGTCATTTAGTATTCGAGTGCTATGATGCTGCCTCGAATATGAGATGTAAGTTCAAAGGACTAAAAAAGTTAGTTTTGGATATACAACCAAAAGAACGTTATGTGCACTGCACTGTTCACAGTTTAGACTTAGCAGTGGTAGATAGTCTCTGCCATCTTACGTCTATGAGGGACAATATGGCTTTAGCCAATGACTTTATAAACACCGTAAGGGAATCCAACAAAAGGATGGGACTTTTCAGGAGCATACGCTGTGAGAGAGCCAAAAACCAAGCTGGTGTATGACCCCTTTGTCCGACTCAATGGACTATGCGAGCTTCTAGTATCTTGAAAATATTGAAAAACTTTGAAGCACTTCTAGAGATTTTTGAAGCATTTTCTGCAGAGGACAAAACAGAGGCAGGTTACAAAAGGGCAGGCTACCGCGAGTCAATGTTACAATTCAAGACTTATTTCTTTTTACGTCCTTATTGCCATGCAGCGAACCAAGTAGAGGATGTCAATGAAAAAATTCAGTGCCGTCATCTAAGTGTTGCTCATCTGGAAGAAATACATGAGGGCTTGATTTGTATATTGAATCGAAGGTATGATAGTTCTGGACACTTTTGGGAATCGTGTTTTCAAGAAAAACCTTCACAAGTTGATGCTCCTTCGCTTCCTCGGAGTCGAAGTTTACCAAAGAAGTATGAAAACAGCAAAGCCAGCTCACCGCACTCTTTCAAAACCCCAAAGCAATACTACAAAGCTATTTACATTGAAGTTTGTGAAACGGCGCAATCTTGGATTACTGAGCGGTTTGCTTCAACTGGACTCATACAGGTCATTACAGGTGAACAAGAGTGTTTTGAACAAGAGTGCTTGCTTTTAGTAAACAGAGGTGAAACAAATTTGAAAAATCAACTGAGTTTTTCAAAATGACCTAGAAATTGGGAGACTGTGGTTACACTTGAATATGTTAGCCGACATTGCTAATAAAAATCTGGTCTTAAAAAACATGCGTTCTGTAAGAAAGTACATTACACAAGAGCCTGCAGCTGGAGAAGTGTTATGTGAAGTAGTGAAGTGCATTAAGCTTCTCCAAGTAGTTCCAA
The DNA here is from genome assembly GCF_021461385.2 of Schistocerca piceifrons. Taxonomy (NCBI): domain Eukaryota; kingdom Metazoa; phylum Arthropoda; class Insecta; order Orthoptera; family Acrididae; genus Schistocerca; species Schistocerca piceifrons. Next base: position 467,538,049 of record NC_060141.1, on the reverse strand, counting down.
TCACGACAGCAACAGCAGAATGGTCATTTAGCGCTCTTAGACATCTGAAGTCATATCTCCGATAAACCATGGGACAGAAGCGACTGAACAACTTGGCTGTTCTTCATGCCCGCAGAGATGTTGTGGATGAATTCGATATCCGACCAGTAACCACCGACTTCATATTCAGTAATAGAGTCAGACGGTCGCCATTTGCACCTTTCTAAAGACACTCTAGCCCTAATAATGGCATTTAGAGCAATATTAAAAATCTTTATAGAATAGAGAATTAAATACATACATAATGCTAAATTTTCAGTTTCGAAATATTAGTACTAGTTTAGTACTGTATTACTATATTGCCATAGTACTGTAATAGTTATTTTAAAATACTTAAATATTTTTAGGGTACAAGACCCAATTAAAACCCGATATTTACATACTTTTTGACTGAAAGTATTGGGCATACTGTATTAATTTTATTAACTATATTAAAACATTAACTTTGAGATACCGGTATTGTTATTGTATAATGAACCCTCAGCCTTATTCAAAGTAAGCTTGAATTAGCTATTACACTCATTAATCAAAGTGGTATTACTGTGCGACATAAATCTTTTATGTTTTATTCTTTTAATAGTAGTTTAGGATTAATTTGAATATAATTTCAGTGTTTTCAGAGCTTTATATTCACTGCTCTGTAATAGTCTATAAGCATGATTATTAATAAATAAGTATGATTATTACAGTAAATTAAATTAGCTTTTTACGAAAATACGATGCGTGTTTATGTTTTGTTTCTTTTTTCAAAGCCAAAAAATGTGTCAGGCTTGTCGAGTTTCCCAGAGTGTCCAGTTACCGAGAGTCCAGTTTTCAGAGTTCTAATTTGGATCATATGACTCTGAAATGCTTAAAAAATCTTTAAAACTCACTATTTTTCATCTAAAACTTAGAAAACTTCCTGGGGCAAGACCCCCAGTAAGGCCCCCCTTCCCAGTATTTTGTATAAGTCGGCGCCCCTGCTCTGTACCTGACTGCTGGCCAGGGCCAGATCTAGGAGTTTTACAAAGGGGCGAAAGCTTAAATTTGTCGCCCCTCCTTTCACCCCCACTCATAAAAATAAAATATTTTTACAGTAATTTGGGTAATATATTTCGAAATAAATGTCAGTATCTGACAACATTAACTTATTTTATTAAATGAATTAAGGTCAAAGAAAACAAACATAAACAATTTTAAAATATACAAGAATATGCCATAAATCTCATAAATAACCAATTTAAAACTTTGCTTTCCGTCCTTTTTTGGCTGCAAAAACGTTTATGATATCATCATAGGATATAGAAGCAGCTCGTTTGTGTTCTATGGAGATTATACTGAGATTTGTTAAATCTTTGTTGAGCAGTCACGCTCCTCAAACGATTTTTAATTTGTTTCAGCTTGCTGAAACAGAAACTGGTATGGTAAGGGATATTCTTAAGCCTATAGTAATGTTGGTATACCCCCTCTACCAATTTATTTTTATAAATCAAACTTAATGTGGATGATGCATTGGCATTTTGCAAGTCTCTCTCTATTACCAGGGCATGGTGTTTGAAACTTTCAATTTCAAAAATAAATTCTTCCTTGTTTAGATCTTCTGCGTAGGTATCAGACAGTTCTGCTGCTTTGGCCTTTAAGTCCTACACTTCCATTTCTTGAATTTGGACACCACACAAAGCTCATCGGTCATTTTTTATTTCTTCTGATCCTTTTTTTCTGAGAATACCGTTGATACCTCATTATCTTCGGCTAGCACTTTGGCCTCAGAAATAGCTTCAGAGGTAGAAGAGTCTCTGGAAGTTTTCAGAAATTTCAAAAGGCCTTGAATGTTTCAAATAGCTTTATCAATTGTAAGGTCTTCTCTTTGTGGAGAACGATTAACATGATATCTTTTTTCAATATCGCATACCAGAAACAAGTTAAGGCAATGAATTTGAGTTTCCCTTCATTTCTTAAAATAGACCTTGCCTCTGTTTTTGTTTCTGGTGTTGAGAATTTAAGTTTCACCCAGAGCCTTTACAACTTTATGGAAATGCTTATAAACTGCTTCAGCTGCCTCTACTCTTGCAGACAATCTAGTCTTGCTCTGGGGTTTTAATGTTGTGGGTATATGTTTTTGTAAGATTTTCCATCTTGATGTGGAATCCGCGAAGAACAGATACAAACGGTGGACAGTGCCAAAAAACGTTTGGGCTTCAGCAGATGTGTTGGGTGCATGTGGTCCTACTAAATTTAAAGAGTGAGCAGCACATGGTACGAAATAGGCCAGGTTATTCTTCTCAAGTATTCTTGACTGGAGCCCTTTGTACTTTCCAGCCATCTTTGCCCCATTGCCATAAGACTGACCTTCACAGTATTCAATGATCAACCTATCTTGTTCTATTTTTTCAGTATTTCTTGACTAAAACCTTCTCCTGTTTTGTCTGTAACTATAAAAAAGTCAACAAAACATTCCACAACCTCTGAGTCATTTGCCTCGACATAGCGAACTACTTGAGTCATCTGCTCATTGTGGCTGATATCTGGAGTGCAGTCAAACATCAATGAAAAGTATGTAGTATCTAAAATACATTTAATTATGTCTTGCCTTATTCTGTCGGCAATCAAGTCAAGAAACGCATCTTGTATATGTTTGGAAAAATTGCTAATCTGCCCTCTGCCCTTTCTTGTGGCGTTCGATATGCAAACGAAGGGGGACGCTATAGGGTGATATAAGGTCAATGGTATTTAGAAATTTCCCACTCTGTTGATCACCAAAATCACCAACTTCTTTTGTTCCTCCAAACGGACTTCTTTGCTTTGCTAGAAAAACGACAGCATCAATAACACAGTGCAACACTGCTCTCCAGCGAGATTCCTTTTTTTTAATCCGGTTTTTCAGTTCTCTATCAATGCTTCCGCTTCCGAGAGAAGACTCTAGAGGCATCCAAGAGCAAACCAAAATTTATGGTTTGGTGAGTTTTCATGTGCAGGCAATTTTTCATTAAGCTTTTACCAATTAACAATCCCTTCCTCTTTAGCTAAGAATGATTTTGACTCAGAACGTATTTTACTTGCATTTTCGATGTTACATGCTACACACACGCATGATCTACACTTGGTCTGGGTTGCGATTTCGTATGACAGCAGGAGCACGTTCGTAGTTATTCCATGCACTCTCATAGTAAATTTGTGATTCGACCTGTTGTACTACCATTCATGAAGAGCATTCCAAGGAGTGTTTTCCAACAGGATAACGCTAGCCCTCATACCGCTGTAACCCAATATGCTGTACAGAGTGTCGACATGTTGCTTGGCCTGCTCGATCACCATATACGTGTCCAATGGAGCATATCATCGGAGTACAGCTCCAGTTGGAACCACGACCAGCGCTAACAATCCTTGTATTGACCGACCAAGTGCAACAGGTACAGAACTGACATCGGGCACCTGTATGACACAATGCATCCGCGGTTGCATTCTTGCATTCAACATTCTGGCGGTTACAGCAGATATTAATGAACCAGAATTTCACATTTGCAATGGCTCATCTTTTCTTTTCTTTTGAGGATGAGTTAGCTGAAGATCAGTTTGGCTTTAGGAGAGGTAAAGGCACCAGCGAGGCAATTCTGACGTTGCAGTTGATAATGGAAGCAAGAGTAAAAAAAAATAAAGACACGTTCATAGGATTTTTCGACCTCGAAAAAGCGTTCGACAATGTAAAATGCTGCAAGATGTTCGAAATTCTGAGAAAAATAGGTTGGTTGGTTGTTTTGGGGGAAGAGACCAAACTACGAGGGCATCAGTCTCATCGGATTAGGGAAGGACGGGGAAGGAATTCGGCCGTGGCCTTTCGAAGGAACCATCCCGGCATTTGCCTGGAGCGATTTAGGGAAATCACGGCAAACCTAAATCAGGATGGCCGGACGCGACGCGGGAGTGAACCGTCGACCTCCCGAATGTGAGCCCAGAAAAATAGGAGTAAGCTGTAGGGAGAGTCGGGTAATATACACTATGTTCAAGAGCCAAGAGGGAATAATAAGAGTGGACAACCAAGAACGAAGAGCGTGGATTAAAATTGGTGTCAGATGGGGATGCAATCTTTCGCTCCTACTGTTCAATCTGTACATTGAAGAAGCAGTGCTGGAAATAAAAGAAAGATTCAGGAGTGGAATTAAAATTGAAGGTGAAAGGATATCAGTGATACAATTCGCTGATGACATTGCTATCCCGAGTGAAAGTGGAAAAGAATTACATGATCTGCTGAATGGAATGAACAGTCTAATTGAGTACAAAATATGGACTGAGAGTAAATGGAAGAGAGGACGAAGGTAATGAGAAGTAGGAGAAATTATGGAATTCTACTCGCGAGGCAGAAAAATAACAAATGAGGACGGAGCAAGAAGGACATAAAAAGCAGAGTAGCACTGGGAAAAGGACACTCCTGTCCAAAAGAAGTGTACTAGTATCAAATATATGCCTGAATTTGAGGAAGATATTTCTGAGAATGTACGTTTGGAGCACAGCAATGAATGGTAGTGTAACATGGACTGTGGGAAAAGCGGAACAGAAGAGAATTGAAGCATTTCAGATGGTATGCTACAGGCGAATGTTACAAGTAAGGTGAACTGATAATGCAAGGCATGAGGAGGCCCTGCGCAGAATCGAAAAGAAATATGTGGAAGACAAGGAGAAGGGAAAGATGATAGGACGTCTGTTAAGACATCAGGGAATGATTTCCATGGTACTAGAGGGAGCTGTAGAGGGTAAAAACTGTAGAGGAAGACAGAGATTAGAATACACCCAGCAAATAATTAAGGACGAAGGTTCCAAGTGCTACTGAGAAGAAGAGGTTAGCACAGGAGAGGAATCTGTGGCGGGCCGCATCAGACCAGTCAGAAGACTGACGAATCACAAGAAAAAGAAAGTCTTATCTCGTGTTTACATTAACCTGTGATCTTGCATTGCTAATCACTTAAATATGTTACCTAGACAACTGTAATCCTGAAATTTCATTACTCTATATTAACTATTTTTTGGTATTGCGATATTTTTTCAGTCATTGTATTTTCTTTGTCTTCTTTGGTACTCAAACCCAATAATTCACACCCCATAGTTCCTAGAGTTGGAGAGTTATGGCTTTCCAGAACAGCTGTTACCTATGACCTTTTACCAGGTCATCTGACCGCACCACCGGAAAAGAGACCCACCCTTGAATCTTGCAAAAAGCAAGTCACTGTTAATGTTCCAGCTTACTCTGGCTCTGCATCATGACAGTCTCTGTTGCCTGTGAATGATATCGTTGCACTTTGGCCAACTGTCTGTACGATCAGTCGGTAAGAAGCTCCTTTGCCCCTTACGCCAATGATTCGACCTTCGTCATTCAAAATTTGGTGACAGCCTACACGTGCTGTCCTCTGGGCGAAATGTGTTGCGAAAGTACCAGTAACTGTAGACAAACTCAACAGTCTCCTTGTATTCACACCATTCTTCGTCTGTAGGAATGTTTATTTGGAACTGATAATACGTTCGCGTAAATACGAAATTTTAATCATTCCGTTCCCCAAATATGGAATTACCGCAGCAAGTTGACGATCGTGTAGCACTTTGCAGACATACATCTAATGTACCCATCACTGCACCGAAGATCACTTTCCCGTAAACGAACGTCCGCTGAAAATCATTCTGCAAACTATGGAAGAGATCATTTCTCCGTTCATTTGCTGACTCGATATGCTGATTCATTCAAAAACGAGATGCACTCTGCGCAACTTTGAGTGATGCAACCACAGCCAGAAGTCTGGCGTTCAGACTAACTGGATCTAGCTTAGTCCTAAACATACAGTCCTTCGAGGGAACTGAGGCAGCTATAATTTTTGCAGGGCAAAATACGTATTGAAAGCCAGCGCTAGGTGTTAAACATCGTCATAAATTGTTCTAAATGCTTCCTCCCACAATTACTTTGAGCAACTAGTTCAGGGGCCCACCTCAAGGGTAAATGGTTGCAAAAACGTACTTGACCTCTTAGCAACAAATGATCGCAAACAAATAGGGAGCATCATGATGGATTCAGGGTTTAATAGTAACAAGATCGTTGTAATGAAACTAACCATCCAACATCCAGACCCACCAAAATAAATGCAAGGTACACAAAACAGGTGAGCAAATCGTCGCAGAAGCAACGAAAAGAACATGTCAAATTGAAAAGAACAAAATCTCTAAGATTGGTGATGTTTCTCTGCAGCTCAAAGCTTAGAAGGACTTGAATGTGAGACGTTTTTAATATTTTCCACACTGAAATCCATTCTCAAAATGTAACAGAAAAGCCAAAGCGATTCTGGTCGTATATAAAGACACAATCAGTACCTTCATTCCGTGATACCGATGGTAATATTACAAATGACAGCGCCCCTAAAGCGGAGTTTTCAGAAATCCCTTCTCCGAAAAAGATGACGTGAATATTCCAGAATTCGAATCGAGAACTGCCAACATGAGTAACTTAAAAGTAGATATCCACGGTGTAGCGAAACAGTTTAAAGCACTTAAAAAAGGCAAGTCTTTTAGTCCCGATAACATACCAGTACGGTTTCTTTCAGAGTATGCTGATGCAATAACGCCATATTAGCAATCATATACAAACGCTTACTGGACAAATGACCTATTCCAAAAGACTGGAAAGTTGCACTCGTCACACCAGCACTCAAGAAAGGAAATAAGAGTAATCCGCTGAATTACAGGCCCATATCACTAACGTCGATTCGAACATTAGTTAACGGCCTATTGACACACAGTCAGCAAGGATTCAGAAAATATTGTTCTTGTGAAACACAACTAGCTCTGTAATCGCACGAAGTAATGAGTGCTATCGAAAGAGATCTGTATTTCTAGGTTTCCAAAAGGCTTTTTACACCATTCACCGTACGTACAAGCGACTTCTAATCAAATTGTGTGCTTATGGAATATTGCTTCAGTTGCACAACTGGATCCGTGATTTACTCTCAGAAAGGTTACAGTATATCATAATCGACGGAAAATCATCAAGTGAAATGGAAGTGATGTCTGGTGTTCCCCAAGGAAGTTTCATAGATCCTCTGTTGTTCCTCTACTTAAACGACATAGGAGATAATCTGAACAGCCCTCTTTGATTGCTTGCAGATAATGCTGTCATATATATATATATATATATATATATATATATATATATATATATATAAACTTGGAGCACGACATTCTAGTATGAAACACAATACTCATATAATTATCAGCTTACAATTGAAAAACTTGAAATACATTTAATTTAATTATCTTTTTTCTTTTATCATACTAGAAATCCTATCTGGTAATGATTGATAATGGCACAGTAATACTGTAGCAGAGGCTCACAAGCGTAGTGTAGGCAGTCTCTTTAGTAGACTTCTAAGTTTCTGCTAATAAGACATAGACTTTGATTTGCTTCCCCCACGACATTATTTAGGTAACCGTTCCAACTTAAGATGTTCTTAATTTTAAGTCCTAGGTATTTACTCCAAATGACAGCCTATAGATTTTTTTTTCATTTATTGCGTTATCCAAAATGTAACGGATTTCTTTTTCTTGTACTCGTGTACTTTTGTTACTGAGAGACAATTGGCACTTTCCGCACAAGAAAAAAAAATCCGTTACATTTTGGATAACGCAATAAATGAAAAAAAATCTATAGGCTGTCAGTTGGAGAAAACACCTAGGACTTAAAATTAAGAACATCTTAAGTTGGAACGGTTACCTAAATAATGTCGTGGGGGAAGCAAATCAAAGTCTACGTCTTATTGGCAGAAACTTATAAGTCTACTAAAGAGACTGCCTACACTACGCTTGTGAGCCTCTGCTACAGTATTTTTGTGCCATATGTAATCATTACCAGATCGGATTTCTAGTATGATAAAAGAAAAAAAATAATTAAATTAAATGTATTTCAAGTTTTTCAATTGTAATCTGATAATTATATGTGTATTGTGTTTCATACTAGAATGTCGTGCTCCAAGTTTGGCACAGCTTTGCCACGGGAAACACGAAAGAGGTCGAAGACGTCCGTCTTCTGGTCGGCGCCTGATCGTTGTCAAGAGGAGGCTTGTTTTTGATTACGCCAGGGCTTCTATTATTTAGAAAAGAACAACCCGGATTCCTTTACGTAATCAGTATGAATTTTATAATTACGTAAAGGACCTTTAACAATGAACAATAAGAAAATTGCATTTGCAAATGAAATCATTAATAAAGGGGCGGCTATTAGTTGTACAGAAAACAAGGAGCGGTCTTCTGTCTACGACCAGGATGCCACAGTATTCTCTGCTCTAGTAAAGGCTGTTTGACATTTATGGAAATAATATGACATGTAGGTACAAAACAGAAAAGAATAGAATAAGAAATCCGGTAAATACTAAATATATTCAAATAATTCTCACAAGCCATTAGGGCTTATTTATAAACAGTATAACTTCCGTAAGTAATTTTCTGACTGTGTTGGTGCTATCAGATTTGCGCCTGTCTTGTGCTCGCTTCTTGGTTCACGTCTTTATCACAAATTACCCTCATTACTTTTCTCCTTCCGTCAAGACAATTCTTGCACCGTTCAACACCTTCATAACAATAACTTGCCGGTTTACAGTACTGAACATAAATTACATGAATTTTATTAACCAACAACTGTTGTCTGCACGCTGGCAAGACCGCTCACATTTTTATGGCTTAAAGACGACCTTCTTTGCGCTTTCACATTACAAGAAGGAATACGATAAAATCTGAAGATCTGCAAAGGTTTTTACTGTCATATTTTTTATTTAGATCCAAGCGGAACGCTCAGTTCAGCTTCTGTTAAAAGGTTTCTTTGACTGTGCAATCGATGTATTAGCGTTCGCTCTAGATGCGCATCTTTACAGTTACGTAAATTATGTAAAACGAATGTCTTTTAAAGAATAGGTCTCATCGCATAAGTAGATCATTTAAAGCACGGCTAGGTGAATGCCTTTCCAAGGGTACTCACAGCTTTCATACGACGGAAAGCCCAATAATATAATGACAAGAAGAAAAGAAATTTGTTTACAGGAATTCATTTGAAGTATTGGTGCATTTCCGCCAATTTTGAACAGAACATAAAACTTTTATCAGTCTTTCTCGTAGCGACGTCATTCTTCACTTTGTGGTTGGGAGTATTTCTTATGAACTCAGGTGGTTTTCACAGGGGAGTTCTTTCATCACCTTTCACATTTCGCTGCACTATAACTGGGGATCACCTTTAGACATCCTGGTGAAAAACACCGGAAATTTCACTATGTGAAGGGGGAAGTGATATTTCTTGACTCGACGATCCATCGGCTCGTTTCGGGAATCATGAAAGTTGATGACAGGTTCAATGACGAATGATTCAGTTTGGTGGCTGTCTTAATCTCATTCCAATTCATGTCTCAGCACATGAAAATACAGAGGAAGAAATCTGTTTTAGGTCTTGCTCGTTAACTAGTATTTTAATCTAAGGGAATATAGAGTAAGAATTTAAGACAATAAAAATTGCTATACAAACATTGTACATATATAGTACATATTATTCATGGTTTGTGTCTAGATTTCATATTCTTTCATTACAAATATTAGCAAAACGCGTTTCGTCTTGTGCAGGTCTTTCCTAAGCAATGTATTTAGCAATATTGCCGTAGCAATTTTCATAGTTAGGGAAAAGTCATCATTCGTGTCCTTTTCATGTAAATATAGTAAAATCGTAAGTAGTTTATTAACGTTTTATTATTTTTATTTCCATTTTCATCTCAAATCCGGAGCACGTCCGCGCCCATTATGGAGATGAATGCTTATTGTTGAGCGCGGGCCGGCGAGCAGTCATTGAATGTTGCCACATTGCTTCACAGTCACGTGGTAACGAACTGGCGCTTTAACAGCTTTGTCAATCCGCGTCCTTGCACGAGTCAGATGTTCAGTGGCTACCAATCGTTTTATAACTTGTGCATTTTGTTGAATCGTGGACACTGGAGCAGCTCGTCAAGGCGACATGGTCAACCTGGACGGTAAATTGACTGCACCCGCGACGAAGAAGAGTCGTCGATGAAAATGACTACTATTTACCTATTGCGGTGAGTACAATAGCTTGTCTATCCTTTGTCTGGCAGTCACTGTATCGTCGTTGCAACGTGAGAATACTTGTAATGCTATTTCACACGCGGAATATCACACGTGTCCATAAGTTTATCACAGTTTTGATTCACACGAGAGATAACTAGTTTTTCGTGTCCATACATGTCTCGGATTACGATTTTACACGAACCAATATATGTAAGTGTCCATCATTTTGTCACTAAGTGAGTCACAAGCAGCAATTCATACGTGTCCATACAGATGTCTTTATACCACATAATAACACAGGTAATGCAAAAATTACTTATCATAAAATAATCATATACAAAATATACATAACTACTGTCCAAGACCTAATGAAAGTCGTGTTTGCTATTCTGGATAGTTCTTCTGAAGCACATCAGATTTTATACGTATTTTAAATCTGATTCTTTTCCTTTTCTTATTGTTCTATAACGGCTCTTTTTAGTTTCTTTGTTCATTTACTCCGTTACATCAATAATCAGTAAAATATACCCTACTTAACTTGCCGAACTGTTCACGTCCAAAACTTCTTCTAATATAAATCGGGAAACTCATTCATATTTCCTAGGCTGCTTTTGCTCACAGCAAATCAGATTTACATCACGTTACGATAAGTAACTGCAGATAAGCATTAACCAATGAGCCACGATCGTCAATACACACCATATACACAAGTCAAGTCTTTTTAACCAGTTTCCAAATTTCATTCCCTACCGGATAAGGTAGAAAGGTAAGAATGCTAAAGAAGTAAACTACCATAGGATATTGCAAAGAAATAAAAAATAGATAGATAATAGGTGAAATAATCAGTTAAGCAAATTCATTCTTTGGCTACACCGCTTTTAATGTCATCCACGCGGTGTAACTTGACTTCAGCATCATTTAAATGGCGCACAAATCTGCTTCCAAAGCATCGTCTATATATATATATATATATATATAATTTCACGCTTTGCTGATATAGCAGTAGAATATAAGCAGATTATCTCAGTTCTCAACTAGGTAGCTTAGTATCGACGGTTTCTATATGATACTCGTGGCACAGAAATAGTCTGTCTAAGTTTCTCCAATACAGGTTCTAATTATCATTATAAATGCGTATTTCTTGACCTGGTTGACTCAAAGTAATAAATTAAAGCTGCTATCCAGTTACGAGTACCATTACTTATTTCTTTGTACATTAACTATATGTTGCTGCTCATACTCGGTGTAATCTACAGATCACATTGTATCAGTTTGCATCGTATATGGTTCCAGCGTCTTAAAATATCAATCCTTTGAAAGCTTAACTTAGGTTATTACTTCGCATATGCGGACATTTTGGTCTGAATGAGGAATATAAAGAAAATCTTTACTACTTGCTTAAAAGGAGATTTGCCATAACTTAAATTAAGGCTGCAGGTGGCACTTTGGCACATTCCTACTCAATTCGACGACTGCAGCCCTCTATGGCTGAAGAAACTTAAAACTACCTTAAAACTAAGGCAAATCTTATTTTCCAAATACGTAGAGCACCTTCTTCAATCACTTCATATCCTTCAAGCTCCATCATTACTTCGCGTCCACCTCACTCAAATGATTACGTTACCTGCAGGTGGTACATAGGTGCGAATAAAACGATTAAGTTCTTTGAAGACTCGTACTGTCGAGTTTTTGGATTAAAACTTGAAATGTCTAATACCATTAGTGGCAAGAAACTGTCTCCACTATTTTCCAACGAAGTTTGAAGCATTATCAGACCACATGGTTTCCGGCTTACCAATACGAGGAAAATAATCCTTTTCCATTCGTCTTATTATAGATTTTGCAATGGAAGAGCCGGCCGCTGTGGCAGAGCGGTTCTAGGCGCTTCAGTCTGGAACCGCGCGACCGCTACGGTCACAGGTTCGAATCCTGCCTCGGGCATGGATGTGTGTGATGTCATTAGGTTAGTTAGGTTTAAGTAGTTCTAAGTTATAGGGGACCGATGACCTCAGATGTTAAGTCCCATAGTGCTCAGAGCCATTTGATCCATTTGCACTGGAAGACTCCATCGCGTATAAACGCACGTGCTTACTGAAGATGTCTAGCAAAACAGCTAGGTACTTAGCACCTCCTCTTCCTCTAGGAAGTGGACCTGCATAGTCAAGACTGACTATTTGGTTAGTACGCTCAGTGTAGATAGGATTCAAAGGTATGACATTCGAAAGATTGAATGGGTTTGCCTTCTGACAGATTAAACAAGTGCTTAGCAGTTTATGAATTCTGTTATGCAGATTGGGTACGTAGCAGCAGACAGAAATCTTTCTTTTACACTTCTCAGGGCCACAATGTCCCCAGGATGGGTGAGTGGACCATATTAGATCTACAACGTACTCCTCAGGAATACAAACACACCATTTCTCCGTCAACGTAGATGTACGATGAAATAAAACACCATTGTGTGATTTATAAAATTTCAACAAACGATGATTAGGGTTGTCTTGTGGAAGCTGTTTGACTGTCTTCCATTTACGGTCGCTTTCTTGTAGAGCACCCATCTGTCGGCAAAGACGAAGAAAATAAATACGATCCAAGGGATCTTTCACATGGAGTATCTTGTGATTGGTAATCTGTTCTACAAGTTTTGTAGGCTACGGCATGCGTCACAATGCAATGATGTTGTTCTTGCCTTTCACGTAAACAATTTCGAAATTGTACTCCTGTAGAAATAGGCACCAGCGAGTAAGTTCAAATGTGTGTGAAATATTATGGGAGTTAACTGCTAAGGTCATCAGTCCCTAAGCTTAAACACTACTTAACCTAAATTATCCTAAGGACAGTCACACACACCCATGCCCGAGGGAGCACTCGAACCTCCGTCGGGACCAGCCGCACAGTCCATGACTGCCGCGCCTTTGACCGCTCTGCTATTCCTGCGCGGCTCCAGCTATGCAGAAGAGCTTGTTTCATGCTTGCTGACATTCAGTGGTCCATACCCAATGAACTTTTTTCTTTAATAGATTGTGCAATACTGGATTTTCATGGATTGATTTGGTGCAAAGCGACGAAAGAAAGACGTTAACCCTAGAAAACGTTTTAATTGTCTTTTGGTGCAGGACACAGGGAAGTTCCTTATAGCAGACAGTTTGTTAGGATCGGGAGAAATTCCCTCAGAAGAGATAGCAAACCTCTCGAAGATTTTCCGAATCAAGTCTAAATGTTCCTCCCATGAAGGTGACGCTACTAAGAGATCATCGATATAGAGAGTTATTTTGTCCAGTAAATCGTGACATAAGACATGGTCAAGAGCGGCAATAAAGACACCAGAACTAATATTCAAACCAAAGGGTATGATACAAAATTGATATGACCGACTCGCAAAGATAAAGGCCGTGTACTTTCTTGAAGATGGGACAACTTCACCTGCCAATAGCTACTTCGAAGGTCGATTTGCTACAGAACACACACACTTTTATACATATAAAGATAAAACATTGATATTGGCACCAGTATATATTATAGCGACAAGTAGTACAGCATGAATATGAATCATAGTGGATGCCTGAACCTGGTTTTCCCATAAATCCTCATTATTCAAAACGTCATTCTCTTTCAACAAGTCATCGCGTAAGTCACAGTCATTGTCATATCGTATAAGACTGATTTGTTCTCTAACGAAATCGCCCCCAACATGTTCCGCAGCTTCCCCAAGGAGGCAAGAAAAAGAAGCTGAATTTGGTTTTCCGCATGTTCATTACGCTGAATTTCGCTCACAATTAGTACCGGGCGGTATGCTCGGTATGAAGTTTGCTTCCGTATTCCACCTAAATTGCGGGCTATTTTCCGGAATTTCAGGCGAAATTGTGTGTGTTGGCTGGTTTTCTCGGGCGTAATAGATGTGAGAATTTTGAGGTTCATTATTTTGTTAGTAAAAGGCGGCCGACTATTCCTAGAGTTTGGAGCATACCATTGCTTGTATTGCTTGGAAGGATCTGGAGCATTTCTTTCTTGAGAACAGTGCTGGAATCTAGGTTGGTTACCATACTGCTGTTGACTGTTGGTGTTAAGCCAACGCCCTTTTCCATTGAAATTATTATTATTATTATTATTGCCTTGGCGATCGTTATTGTAGTGATAGCGATCATTGCAATTAACCGGTGAATTACCGTATTGCTGTTGTTTTGTCTGGTATATAGGGTGGTACCTGTTTTGATCCTGGAATTTATGTTTCTGCTTCCCGTTGCGGCGATAGTAGTTGTTATTACCACACGGCACGTCGCGTTATTTACTGTTGTTGGGTTGGTATGACATACCTGAGTCTGCGGGCCAAGATTACAATTACTCCGCGCACTTGCACGTACGTCCTCTTGAATCATGTCAAGGTTGTCAAGTACTGACCAGAAAAACCCCCGGGTCGTCGTCACTGACTTATCCCTGATTGATACCGGTAGTTTTGACTTGAGGATCATAATTACGTCCTTCGTGGAAATGGGCGTGTCCAAATATTGTATTTCCCGCAGGTATTTCTCAAAGTACCTACGGAGACTAGCGTTTCTCGTATTAAACGGTTCAGCATTATATACTTTCTTTCTGAGGCGTTGTTGTATGCCTCAACTCCAGAATTTGTTCAGAAATTGTTTTTCGATGTCAGCGAAATTATTACATCTGTCAGTCATTTCTTTTCCCCAGACAGAACCCTCTCCCTGAATGTAACCTACTATAAAGCGCATACGTTGCTTGTCATCCCAGCTCTCGGGAAAAACACCATTAAATGACTTCAGAAAAACCATTGGGTGGATGTTGCGTTTCTCTGGCAGAAAGGGCTGAAACACGCGGTGCTTGAGAACGCTTTCTTCTTTCATGAGCTCGACAAGAGTTACTTGACCATTCTGGTTGCGTACTAACGGGTTCTTACTGCTGTGACCATGAACAAGTGGAGAGAACTTTACACGAGACACGGGATTATTATTGTATTCATTTTCTAAAGGAAGCAATGTCATTAGGAAAATCATTGACTTTTTGTCTCATCTGCTCGACTTCCTCAGTGAGGTGTCGTTTCCACTCGGGAGTATCTTGGTGAAAAGCTCTACGAATTTCTCCTAGTCACTGAGAAGCCTATCTCCTGCTGTAACTGGAGCAGATAAAACTTCAACTGTGGATGGCTTAACGGCTTCTTTTAAGTCTTGTTGAACCTTGTTTTCTATGTACTGCTCTTTAGTCTCGACCCATTCTACAAATTCTTTTCGTATCGTGGAACGTACGTTTGCGTCAGCGTCGTTTACCCTCTTTTCAATGTTAATTCGGGTAGTACCTGTGTCAGGTCATTGATTTGGCCTTTCAGAGTGATGACCTTGTCTGCAAGCTTGTTTACTTTAGTTCCGACCTCAGCCGACTTCTTTGAGACATCTGTTGTAACTGCCTGCAACTTTCAACTTGTACTCTTAAGTCTTTGTACATGTTACCTACTGTGCTCTCACATGCCTCTACCTTCTGCAGAATACCTTCTATCCTTTCATTGACTTTAGTACTTAATTCCGCGATACATTCCACCGTGACTGTGCTTATTCTCCCCTCTAAGTTGGCATCATTATCTAACCGAGTTTTCATTGTACTAGTAACAGAGGTCAGATTACCAATGATGGTATTTAATAGATAAGCCATTTTCGCTCTGTCTCCTGTTCCCTTTATTGTCTGTCACGTTGTTTTTGTAATTTATAAGCTTCCCTTTCCAGTTTTTCCTGTTCTCTTTCTCGAAGAGAAACTCTCATCATTTCAATCATCGAAAATTCTCCAGCTTGCTGTGACGATGACTGCTGTGTCGAAACGTCACGCACACTATCCTCGTCTGCCATTCTCTCCATTCGCGAATCGGGTCTGCCTCTTCCCGTTCGCGAACGTAGTGGGTATGACTTGACAATTGTGTCATCACCGACATCCACACTGTTTGTCGACTTGCTTCTGTCATCTGAAATGTTTATTTTCAAGTTTGTGACGTAACTGCTCAAAAAAATTTTTCGCCGCACGTCGATCGTCAACTCTCAGATGCGCACGCTACGACCCTTCTTGATAGTCAAACGTCACATCGCGGTAGCTGACAATTGCAGAGCTATACCGGATAGAAGACAAGATGGCACCTATCTTAGAAAATAACTGACAGTCACCTACTAGACACTGAATCCTGCTATTATGGCATCCATCTTGTGTTCTTAACCGTAGCAACAATGAAGAAGATGCTAATAATGCTAACAAATAAACCTTGCACGAGCAGATGATCAGAAATGGATTCTAACTACGTAGATAAGCAATCCTGCAAGGAAATTAACAGCGGTAGGGTAAAATGAAGCAGCAAGGAAAGAAGTACCGGAAATCAGTTTTTTTGATACAAGACGCGAAATTTTATGCGTAATGTAAACCGTACTTACATCCGTCGTTATGCCCACTGCTGTTATTTTTCGAAATTTTTAATACTTCCAACGCTTTTGTTCAGTACTCCCTTTTTGGCTTCCCGAAGTCTACCAGAGGATGTCATGAAACAATAACAGAACAGATTAATTTTTTTTATCAAGCCACTGTTTGGGTGCCACATCTAGTATGATAAAAGAAAAAAAAATAAATGTATTTCAATTTTTTCAGTTTTAATCTGATAATTATATATGTATTGTGTTTCATACTAGAATGTCGTGTTCCCAGTTTGGCACAGCTTTGCCACGGGAAACACGAAAGAGGTCGGAGACGTCCGTCTTCTGGTCGGCTCCAGATCGTTGTCAGAAGGAAGCTAGCTTTTGATTACGCAAAGGCTTCTATTATTTGGAAAAGAACAACCCGGATTCCTTTGCGTTATCAGTATGAGTTTTATAATTACCTAAAGGACCTTTAACAATGAACAATAAAAAAATTGCATTTGCAAATGAATTCATTAATAAAGGGGCGGCTATGAGTTGTATAGAAAACAAGGAGCGGCCTTCTGTTTACGACCAGGATTCCACAGTGGTCTCTGCTGTAGTAAAGGTTGTTTGACATTTATAAAAATAATATCGCATGGAGGTAAAAGAGGATAAGAATAGAATAAGAAATCTGGAAAACACTAAATATATTCAAATAATTCTCACAAGCAATTAGGGCTTATTTATAAACAGTATAACTTACATAAGTAATTTTCTGACGGTGCTATCAGATTTGAGCCTTTCCTGTGCTCGCTTCTTGGTTCACGTCTTTATTACAAATTACACTCATTACTTTTCTCCTTCCTTCGAGACGATTCTTGCACCGTTCAACACCTTCATAACAATAACTTGCCGGTTTACAGTACTGAACACAAATTACTTGAATTTTATTAATTAACAACTGTTGTCTTCACGCTGACAAGACCGCTCACTTTTATGGCTTAAAGACGATTTTCTTTACGCTTTCAAATTACAAGAAGAAGTACGATAAAATACGAAGATCTACAAAGGTTTTTACCGTCATATTTTTTATTTAGATCGAAGCGGAACCCTCAGTTCAGCTTCTGTTAAAATGTTTCTTTGACTGCGCAATCGATGTATTAGCGTTCGCGCTAGATGCGCATCTTTACAGTCACGTAAATTATATAAAACAAATGTCTTTCAAAGAATAGGTCTCACCTTGTAAATTGATCATTTAATACACAGCTAGGTGAATGCCTTTCCAAGGGTACTCACAGCTTTCATACGACGGAAAGCCCAATAATATTACACTACCATATATATTTCACTAACCTCATCCAAATCGGGAAGTGGGAATTTACAGGTAAGTGAGACATTTATCTTAAGCACCTGACTGAAATTGCATACGAGAAGATTCACTTAAGCTATACGAACAAGTTGGTATAGAAAATGTAAGAATTGAAACCGTTGCTAGTAACGACTTTTAGATTTACATTTTGAAGTTAAAGAGAGTTATGAACGTGTGCTTACAAAATCTCTTGATTAGTGGTACATCAACGTATTTCTGCCCATGTTTCGACTGAATGGCCACACAGGATTATAGGTGTTTTATAAGCAAGGTAGGCACCAGCATAATGTAATTGATATTCCTGTAAGTCTTGTAAATATTTTTTTTAAATTATTAATTAGTATTAGAAGAGTGAGAGTCTGGAGCACAGGAACGCTAACAAAGCAAAGACGTAAAAATCATGCAGAAGAGATTTCATAACAGATTCTGTAATTTTGAAATTTATCCTTCTAATCCATCTTTTTAATCAAATAACCTAATAATTACTTGCTAGTAAGTCGAAAGCAGTAATGACACCAGTCGTGTGATGCGAGGGTAAAATACATAACACAAACATTTAGTTCATATTTCTTAGCCTTCCAAGCTCATTGGATGTTTATTGAAGCTATCGATATCTATCTGTGTATATTCGTGTATCTTTCCTCACTTACCAATCTCATTACTAGTTTCTTTTTTCATTTATTTTTGCTAAGACATATTTAAGAGGAAACTCTTTTGTCGATATGCTACTGACTAATTTTCGGAATAAATTATTGCAATACATATGTTAGTCATACTACTTCCTAAAGAGTATCAGTTCAGTCCATAAGAATAAGGCAGTTGCATTTATCTGAGTGTTAGTATGTGTCTTTTGGGTAAAAAAAATGGATCCTTTGAGAATAGTTCTTATTTCCAATTTCACTTTCTTTAACGCCTAAAAAATGTCAAGCAGTGGATTAATAGGTAATTAATGTGCCACAGGAGGCCTCTTTGATGAGTCTCAATGCAACAAAAGTCACTTTTATTTCATTCGTACTTCCTTGTTAACGTGTTGCCACTTCAACATTTGCCCCAAGATAATAAATTTTGTCAAACTAAGTAGCTGTATAACGTATTAGACTGAAATATTGTAATTAGCAACTCAAATAAATAAGAATCATAGTAATGAGTTGCTACACAGGTAAAAAATAATTCCAACATTTCCATTCTTTTTTCTCTAGGGACAGCAGCGAAGTATTTCAGCTGCGGTATTAAAATGCCGTATCTTTTGGTTCTCCTTGTGACACACGACATCTTCCGCACCAGGAACAAAGGCTAAGATAACCTTACAAAGAACGCTTACCATCTATAATCTCGAATCTCTACTTCCACGGTATCATAAATTGGTTCAGCGTAATGTTAGTTGCCACCTACAGTCAAACAGAACAAGGCGCCATATACGCTACCATTGATAACTCAAGTATTATTGGCCGATTTCGGAATTCTTTGATCTTCCACTGATAGCCCTAATGACATTTAAGAAAGGTAATACATTATCGATGATTGCATTTTGAATGCTTTGCTACTGCTGATTGACCTACCACAGACAAACAGCCTTGTGTAACGTTTGATTACAGAACCCGCGGACAGATAAGCAAGAATAATATTATCAGCGATATCTAATCCGTCATGTGTGAGTGACGTTTATTTGCTGTAAGCATGTAGAGTGTTCTCTAGATAAGTTCAAAAAAATTTTCAAACGTCTCTGAGCACTATGGGACTCACAGTCCCCTAGAACTTAGAACTACTTAAACCGAACTTACCTAAGGACATCACACACATCCATGCCCGAGGCAGGATTCGAACTTGCGACCGTAGCAGCAGCGCGGTTCCAGACTGAAGCGCCTAGAACCGTTCGGCCACACCGGCCGGCCTCTAGATAAGTCGCATTAGTATTGTAGATACTTCCTCTCAATCTTCGGTTTTACTTTTTTCGATTGATCTCCGATTTTAAACTGTATATTGTCATCAAAGATGCTGTAAACCAAGAGAAGCGAGCAACAGCAATTTAACACGAGCACAGGACGCCTCTCGTTAAGACTCAGCCCTTGGACGCTGAACACGCAACGTCTCGTTTTTCTCACTAATGTGATGTAGTTAAGAGCACGTAGCGAATCGAAATGGAGCAAACCAAAGCAAAATGGCAAAGTCACCTTCAGGATGCCAAATGATATGCTAGAATGTAAAAGCCTTCTCTTGAGTGATAGCGGGGGCGATGCGTCGCTTCGTGGGTGTGGACACTGCCAGACACCGAAACATTTCGGGAGTCCTCCTGACGCATGACCGACAGATTGTCGCCCAAACCTCATGACGATAGTTCAGGGCGGGATAAAACGTCCTAGATACGCAGATCCTACCTATCACAGAAACACCGGCTAACAGCATCCAACGAGTCTTTTGCTGGTTCTTGCCGAGAGACAACGTCTTTAAAGTACATTTCAACATCTTGTCTTTACACGTTTCAAAAGGTGCCTCAATCCTGTGAGCGTGAAACATATCTGCCAAAAACTTTTAATTTATAGCATAAAGAAAGAAGTCAGAAAGCAAAATCGAAGTCCAATTCAAAATGTGGTACTCAAACATGAGCTGGGAAGTACCATGCCACCGATCGATAAGCCTAGCTTAAGGGGGGAAGGGGGGGGGGGGGGGAATAGGGCGTCAAACAGGCCGACCTGGAGCAGGAGAGGCACCACAGGACATTTTAATTTCCACTGTCTACACTTTTACCCCCCCCCCCCCCCCCCTTGAACCATGGACCTTGCCGTTGGTGGGGAGGCTTGCGTGCCTCAGCGATACAGATAGCCGTACCGTAGGTGCAACCACAACGGAGGGGTATCTGTTGAGAGGCCAGACAAACGTGTGGTTCCTGAAGAGGGGCAGCAGCCTTTTCAGTAGTTGCAAGGGCAACAGTCTGGATGATTGACTGATCTGGCCTTGTAACAATAACCAAAACGGCCTTGCTGTGCTGGTACTGCGAACGGCTGAAAGCAAGGGGAAACTACAGCCGTAATTTTTCTCGAGGGCATGCAGCTTTACTGTATGATTACATGATGATGGCGTCCTCTTGGGTAAAATATTCCGGAGGTAAAATAGTCCCCCATTCGGATCTCCGGGCGGGGACTACTCAAGAGGATGTCGTTATCAGGAGAAAGAAAACTGGCGTTCTACGGATCGGAGCGTGGAATGTCAGATCCCTTAATCGGGCAGGTAGGTTAGAAAATTTAAAAAGGGAAATGGATAGGTTGAAGTTAGATATAGTGGGAATTAGTGAAGTTCGGTGGCAGGAGGAACAAGACTTCTGGTCAGGTGACTACAGGGTTATAAACACAAAATCAAATAGGGGTAATGCAGGAGTAGGTTTAATAATGAATAGGAAAATAGGAATGCGGGTAAGCTACTACAAACAGCATAGTGAACGCATTATTGTGGCCAAGATAGATACGAAGCCCACACCTACTGCAGTAGTACAAGTTTATATGCCAACTAGCTCTGCAGATGACGAAGAAATTGAAGAAATGTATGATGAAATAAAAGAAATTATTCATATTGTGAAGGGAGACGAAAATTTAATAGTCATGGGTGACTGGAATTCGAGTGTAGGAAGAGGGAGAGAAGGAAACATAGTAGGTGAATATGGATTGGGGGACAGAAATGAAAGAGGAAGCCGCCTGGTAGAACTTTGCACAGAGCACAACATAATCATAACTAACACTTGGTTTAAGAATCATGAAAGAAGGTTGTATACATGGAAGAACCCTGGAGATACTAAAAGGTATCAGATAGATTATATAATGGTAAGACAGAGATTTAGGAACCAGGTTTTAAATTGTAAGACATTTGCAGGGGCAGATGTGGACTCTGACCACAATCTATTGGTTATGACCTGTAGATTAAAACTGAAGAAACTGCAAAAAGGTGGGAATTTAAGGAGATGGGACCTGGATAAACTAAAAGAACCAGAGGTTGTACAGAGATTAAGGGAGAGCATAAGGGAGCAATTGACAGGAATGGGGGAAATAAATACAGTAGAAGAAGAATGGGTAGCTTTGAGGGATGAAGTAGTGAAGGCAGCAGAGGATCAGTAGGTAAAAAGACGAGGGCTAGTAGAAATCCTTGGGTAACAGAAGAAATATTGAATTTAATTGATGAAAGGAGAAAATATAAAAATGCAGTAAGTGAAACAGGCAAAAAGGAATACAAACGTCTCAAAAATGAGATCGACAGGAAGTGCAAAATGGCTAAGCAGGGATGGCTAGAGGACAAATGTAAGGATGTAGAGGCCTATCTCACTAGGGGTAAGATAGATACCGCCTACAGGAAAATTAAAGAGACCTTTGGAGATAAGAGAACGACTTGTATGAATATCAAGAGCTTAGATGGAAACCCAGTTCTAAGCAAAGAAGGGAAAGCAGAAAGGTGGAAGGAGTGTATAGAGGGTCTATACAAGGGCAATGTACTTGAGGACAATATTATGGAAATGGAAGAGGATGTAGATGAAGATGAAATGGGAGATTTGATACTGTGTGAAGAGTTTGACAGAGCACTGAAAGACCTGAGTCGAAACAAGGCCCCCGGAGTAGACAATGTTGCATTGGAACTACTGACGGCCGTGGGAGAGCCAGTCCTGACAAAACTCTACCATCTGGTGAGCAAGATGTATGAAACAGGCGAAATACCCTCAGACTTCAAGAAGAATATAATAATTCCAATCCCAAAGAAAGCAGGTGTTGACAGATGTGAAAATTACCGAACTATCAGTTTAATAAGTCACAGCTGCAAAATACTAACACGAATTCTTTACAGACGAATGGAAAAATTAGTAGAAGCCAACCTCGGGGAAGATCAGTTTGGATTCCGTAGAAGCACTGGAACGCGTGAGGCAATACTGACCTTACGACTTATCTTAGAAGAAAGATTAAGGAAAGGCAAACCTACGTTTCTAGCATTTGTAGACTTAGAGAAAGCTTTTGACAATGTTGACTGGAATACTCTCTTTCAAATTCTAAAGGTGGCAGGGGTAAAATACAGGGTGCGAAAGGCTATTTACAATTTGTACAGAAACCAGATGGCAGTTATAAGAGTCGAGGGACATGAAAGGGAAGCAGTGGTTGGGAAGGGAGTAAGACAGGGTTGTAGCCTCTCCCCGATGTTGTTCAATCTGTATATTGAGCAAGCAGTAAAGGAAACAAAAGAAAAATTCGGAGTAGGTATTAAAATTCATGGAGAAGAAATAAAAACTTTGAGGTTCGCCGATGACATTGTAATTCTGTCAGAGACAGCAAAGGACTTGGAAGAGCAGTTGAATGGAATGGACAGTGTCTTGAAAGGAGGATATAAGATGAACATCAACAAAAGCAAAACAAGGATAATGGAATGTAGTCTCATTAAGTCGGGTGATGCTGAGGGAATTAGATTAGGAAATGAGGCACTTAAAGTAGTAAAGGAGTTTTGCTATTTGGGGAGCAAAATAACTGATGATGGTCTAAGTAGAGAGGATATAAAATGTAGGCTGGCAATGGCAAGGAAAGCGTTTCTGAAGAAGAGAAATTTGTTAACATCCAGTATTGATTTAAGTGTCAGGAAGTCATTTCTGAAAGTATTGGTATGGAGTGTAGCCATGTATGGAAGTGAAACATGGACAATAAATAGTTTGGACAAGAAGAGAATAGAAGCTTTCGAAATGTGGTGCTACAGAAGAATGCTGAAGATTAGATGGGTAGATCACATAACTAATGAGGAAGTATTGAATAGGATTGGGGAGAAGAGAAGTTTGTGGCACAACTTGACCAGAAGAAGGGATCGGTTGGTAGGACATGTTCTGAGGCATCAAGGGATCACAAATGTAGCATTGGAGGGCAGCGTGGAGGGTAAAAATCGTGGAGGGAGACCAAGAGATGAATACACTAAACAGATTCAGAAGGATGTAGGATGCAGTAAGTACTGGGAGATGAAAAAGCTTGCACAGGATAGAGTAGCATGGAGAGCTGCATCAAACCAGTCTCAGGACTGAAGACCACAACAACAACAACAACACTTTTACAACAACAAAAAATCATAAAACTTTGTCAGTATGACGAGGAAAGAGTCAGGAGTCACACTCATAGCAGAGGGAGTTCAAAAACATAACAAAACACATTTTTTTACATGTAAAATTTCATAATTTTTTCACTTATTATTGGCTGCATTTGTTGCTGTAGGTATACTTTTCCTCTTAACTAAGAGAGATTCTTCGATGAATTTTGCCCAGCATGCAAACCATACTTACAGGTGTATGACACTACAATTTACTTAATTTACAAAAAAATTAACGAATTGTTGCATGTTAAACTTCATGTTTAGAAAAAACTCAAATTTTGTAGTTAATTATCTCAATTTTTACCACAACTTTTAATAAATTTGGAAAATTCTAAAGTTTCATACACCTGTAAGTATCGTTTGCATGCTGGGCAAAATTCATTGAAGAATCTCTTACTTAACATGAAAAGTGTACCTATAGCAACAAATGAAGCCAATAGTAAGTGAAAAAATGATGAAATTTCACATGTAAAAAAAAGTATTTTGTTATGTTTTTTAACTCCCACTGCTGTGAGTGTGACTCCTGAGTCTATCCTGGTCATACTGACAAAATTTTACGAATTTTTTTGTAAAAGTGTAGACAGTGGAAATTAAAATGTCCTGTGGTGCCTCTCCTGCACCAGGTCGGCCCGTTTGACGTCCTACCCTCGTTAAATTAAAATTTTATATCCACACATCGGGCAATACTACGATGAGTTCAGTAACATAAAAAGCAAGACGGACAAACCGAAACTATTTACCAACAGAGACACTTATACTATCCTGACACTAACAGTCCACTGGAAGCGAATCGAAGAAAAATATTCTCCACGGAAATAGAATATCATCCAGAGGAATGTAGACAACCTTCACATAGTACATTATCGTCAGTGACAGATTCCCGACCAATGAAAAATTCTACAAAATACACCTTAGTCAGACTGACGCCTGGATTTTACGTAGCAATGTTGACACATTAACCCACATATTTACTTGTGGACATGTGATTTTGGTATTTTCTTCGTCAGAAACTGGCAACGATCGACAAGCCAACCCCTGGAAACATAGACATAACTGAATTGATACGATCAGAAAGACTCAGACATATGAGAGCAAAGAACAACTCTGCAGTCTGGACGCGCATACCGCAGTATATATCACACATCAACGAGCAGCGACGCGCTACCACTATTCATCATACATTGAAAACTATCACTGGAAGATCACGACAGATTCCAAATACACCGACAGCTTTAGCAATAGGCTAAAAATGATGACCACATCATAAACACAATACAGTCGACACACGACTACAGTTAATGGAAGCAAACGCTGTCATTTAACATCTCTGCTCATTTCTAATTTCTACTTCGGTGATATTTTCAATTTCAGTTTTAAATACTGTCTACAGGAAACGAGACGACGCATCAAATTTTTCTTCACACATGTAATATTTTAACCTCGCGTGATTGAAGAAGATTTATTTCCCATGATGCACAAAACGTTATGCTTCATTTGTTTGAGAGAGGACAAAAAATTATTATTTTCTTAACAACGAGTAAACTTACTTTTATAGATACTTGACTGACGATACAAACACAGCAGGCAGTATATCAGGAAAATAATAATAATAATAATAATAATAATAATAAAATGAAGAAAATCAAACTGCTGGTAGTGATGATGCAGTAGCTCTAGCCTCGAAAAGAAAGAAAAGCTAATTACTGTGACAAAAAAACGCGAAACTTATGCAATTCGCCGATAACAAAAGACATTTTTGTTTGGTATTTTATATGAATATGTACACTGAGGTGACAAATGTCAAGGAATACCTCCTACACCGTGTCGGACCTCCTTTTACCCGGCGTTGTTCAGCAACTCGACGTGGCATGGACACAACAAGTTGTCGGAAGACCTATGCAGAAATACTGAGCCGTGCTGCCTCCGTGGCCGTTCATAATTGAGGAAATGTTGTCAGTGCAAGATTTTGTGCATGAACTGACGTCTCGATTGTATCCCATAAATATTCGATGGGGTTCATGTTGGGCGAACTGAGTGGCCGAGTCATTCGCTCGAATCGTCCAGAATGTTCTTCAAATGAGTCGCGAACAGTAATGGCCCAGTGACATTGTGGTATCGATAGTAAAGATGCCCCATAGGTTCAAAGGTTGGCACTACCACGAGAGCGCCCTCTAGCTGGTGCTGTGCAGCACTACGAGCTCCGCTACAGATTCTGCCCATTTCATCAGGTGCAGCCAGCCAGGACACTTCGCTTCAGCATCCCACCTTGCAAGTTATGTAATATGTTTACGTATGTTTATCCACTAGTAAAGGTGCTTTTAACAGTATCGGCAGTACTGCGAGATTAGTACCTTTTTCTGTTCCTGTCCCTTACCCACGCGCCGCCTCCCAGGCGGGATACAAAAGACATAATGAACTGTAATCCCATAAAAACCTCATCGTTGTTTGCGATCATGACGTCAACGAATGGCTTCATATGGTCTCCAAGTACCCGAACATAGCTATTTCCAGTCAATGATCGGTTCATTTGGACCAGAGGACAAAGTCCATTCCACGTAAACACAGCCCACACCATTATGGAGCTACTACCAGCTTGCACAGTGCATTGTTGACAAATTGGGTCCATGGATTTGTGGGGTCAGCGCCACAATCGAACCCTAGTATCAGCTCTTACCAACTGAAATCGGAAATCATCTGAGCAGGCCATGGTTTTACGGTCGTCTAGGGTCCAACCGATACGGTCACGAGCCCGGGAGAGGAACTGCGGGCGATATCGTTCTGTTAGCAAAGGCATTCGTGGCGATCGTCTGCAGTCATAGTCCATTAACGCTCAATTTCGCCGCACTATCCTAACGGATACACTCGTCGTGCATCTCATATTGATTTCCGCGGTTATTTCATGCTGTGCTACTTGTCTGTTAGCACTGACAACTCTATGCTAACGCAGCTGCCCTCGTTCGTTACACGAAGGCCATCGGTCACTGCGTTGTCCGTGTTGAGAGGAAATGGCTGAAATTTGATATTCTCGGCACACTCTTGACATAGCGGATATGGGAATATTGAATTCCCTAACGATTTCCGAAATGGAATGTCCCATGCGTCTAGCGCCAACTACTACACCGCGTTGCCTGTTAATTCCTGTCGTACGGCCTCAATCACGTCGGAAACGTTTTAAAGTGAATCACATGAGTATAAATGCCAGTTCCGCCATTGCACTGCCCTTTTATGCCTTGTGTACGCGATACTGCCACCACCTGTATATGGGCATATCGCTATCCCATGACTTTTGTCACCTCAGTGTATGTACGAGGTATGTCCACAAAGTAAGTTCCGTTTGGTTATATAAAACAAACGTGTATAGATACAGAAAAAATATTTATTGTACAAAAATCTGCAACTGTTAAACTTCTTTTCTACATAGCTTCTGAAATTTTGCATGCACTTGTCAGAGCGTGGCCCAAGTTTTTGTATGCTTTCTTCATAGAAGGTTGCCGCCTGTGTATTCAACCACGTGGTAACATATTCTTTCAGCTCGCCATCATCGTTGAAGTGTTGACCACCAAGGACAGATTTTAGGTGTAAGAAGAGATGAGAATCGCTTGGAGCGAGTCAGTGCTGTACGGAGGATGATCAAACGCGTCCCAGTGAAATTCCTGTAAGAATTGTTTAGTCACATTCTCCATGTGAGGTTGGGCGTTATCGTGGAAAAAACACTTTTGGACAGTAATCCTCGGCGCTTGTTGCCACAGCGCGGCGCCATTACTTAATGGTCTCGCAGTAACCATGTGCACTGATTGTTTGGCCTCGTGGTAAGAAATCAATCAGGAAAATTCCTTTTTTGTCCCAAAAAACGGTGCACATGACTTTTCGAGGTGTCAAGATTTGCTTAGGCTTAACCTTCGTTGGGGATGAAGCGTGCCTCCATTCCATTGATTGCCGTTTTGTTTCAGGGGTGTCGTACGATACCCAAGTTTCATCCCCTGTGAGCCGAGAAAGAAAACCATCGCCGTCTTCATTGTAGCGTGTCAGAAACTGAAGTGCACTACCGATCCGTTGTTTATTGTGTAGTTCAGTAAGAATTTTGGGTACCCAACGTGAACAAAGTTTTCGAAATTTCAGTTTTTCAGTAACAATTTCGTGAATTAGTGATCGTGAGGTTTACGGATGCAATTTCCATAGCAAGGGTAGTAAGTGTAAATTTACGGTTGTGCTTAATCTTCTTCTCTTCAATTGTGTGAATCATCTCATCAGAGCCGGCCGGTGTGGCTGAGCGGTTCTAGGCGCTACAGTCTGGAACCGCGCGACCGCTACGGTCGCAGTTTCGAATCCTGCCTCGGGCATGGATGTGTGTGATGTCCTTAGGTTAGTTAGGTTTAAGTAGTTCTAAGTTCTAGGGGACTGATGACCAAAGTAGTTAAGTCCCATAGTGCTCAGAGCCATTTGAACCAGCCATCTCATCAGAAACCACAGACGGGCGTCCACTTCGTTCTTCATCGTGCACTTCGTCACGTCCTTTATTGAACAGTCTGACCCATCTCCTAACCACTGAATCACTCATAGCGTTTTGTCCGTAAACCTCGCAGATTTACCGATGAATTTCATTTGGTTTAACTTTCTTTCCATTTAGAAAACGAATTACAGATCTGATTTCACACGTGGTGGCATTTTCAATTACGGCTGACATTATAAAGAAGCACTGCAAAGCACACATCGGCAGCAGCGATCTGAAAATGGCGTACATGTCTTCTCCTTGAGCCAGAATAGCTGCCGCGCGTGCTCGGACTGCGATCGTAGCGCTGCCGCAGATAGAAATTGAAACGGAACTTACTTTGTGGACGACCCTCGTATTACGTTGAAACATTGTACATTTCCTACTAACTAATTATTTTTAGACGGAAAACAATCTTATTTCATGATCTATGGGTCACACGAGCACCCTCAGGTCTGCGGAGTGTCCGTCCGGCCAAATTCACTCAGTTCGGAAGTGATGGTATGGTGCATTGTCTTGCTGAAGACAGCTCATCGCACAGGCAATCTAGGCGAACACACGCTTCTACATGATCCGATATCATTCACCAATGCGAGGCAATGGCAGATGTATCAAGGGAACAATTGCCACGTATAAGATGTACAGAAAGCTAAGATGAAGCTGTGGTGTAGGGGCCACCAGGGAAAATTTTATAGTTAATAGAGTATTAGAGTAATTTTCGAAGTAAAAGCATATAATACGATATTTAAAGTTTATTGGTTAGATGTATAAAACTACACTGCAGAGTTTATGATCGCAGAAACTAAAGGGATTTAAAAAAAATCAAATTAATAAATTATTAAGGTATCCGACGCGATGTAATAGCTCTACACTTAGTAACACAACCACTCTCTCGATGAAAGATCCGCACCTAAGGATTGGAGAGTTGCACAGTTCAGACCGATACAGAAAAGAGGAAATGTAAGTAGTCCGCTACTCGACAGACACATGTAACACACATCGATTTTCAGAACAATTTTGGCTAATATACTGTGTTCGAACAATATGAATTACCTAGAAGAAAACGATGTATTGACCCACAGCATGGATTCAGAAAATATCGTTCCTGTGAAACACAATTGGGTTTTTATTCACACGAAGTAATTAGTGCTACCGATAGGGAATCTGAAATTGATTCCGCGTTAATAGATTACCATGTGGCTCTTGACACATTTCCTCGTAAGCAATTTTTAATCAAATCGTATGTCTACGGAGTATCGTCTCAGTCATGCGGTTGGATTCGTAATTTTCTGTCAGGAAGTTCACAGTTCGTTGTAACCGACAGCTAGTCATTGAGTAAAGCAGAAATGATATACGCCGTTCCCCAAGGAAGTGCTGTAGCCCTCTGCTGTTCTTAATCTATACAAAGAATTGTAGAATCAATCTGAGGTCTGAGGAGCTCTCTTAGATTGTTTGCGGATGATTTTCTCGTCCACCATCTAGTAAAGTCATCAAAATATTAAAACCAATTGCAAAACAATTTAGATACAATAACTATTTGGTACCAAAGTAAAAATTCATTCTAACGAATAGAAAGTGTATTTAAACAAATTAACTTTAATTTATGTTACACGATCACATAAGTCTTAAGGGTGTCAATACGACGAAGTACCTAGGGATCACAATAACAACAACTGAAATAGGAACTATCACGTCGATAATGCTACTGGGGAAGGCAAACCAAAGACTGCGTTTTATTGACAGAATATTCAGGAAATGCAACAGGCCCATTAAAAAGACTGCCTACACTGCGCTTGGCCGTCATTTTCTGTAGTACTGCTGTGCTATATGGGATCCTTACCAGCTAGGATTGACGGACGCCATCAATAAAGTTCAGAGAAGCGCAGCTCGTTTTGTACTACCGCGAAAAAGGAGGCAGAATGTTACGGATATGATGTGCGAATTGTGGTGGCAATCATTAACCAAAAGACGTTTTCCGTTGCGGCGAGAACTTTTCACGAAATTGTAATCATCAACTTTCTCCTCTGAATGCTAAAAATCTTTGTTGATAGCCACCTACACAGGGAGAAAGCATCATTGTGATAAAATAAGAAAAATCAGAAGTTGCAAAGGGGAATGAAGTGTTCGTTTTTCCCTTGTGCTATTCGATAGATAAAGTATGGAGCTGGTTTGATCAACCCTCTGCCAAGGACTTAAGTGTGAGTTGCAGAGTAGTCATGTAGATGTGGATGTAGATTTATTAACATCGCCATGAGCAACTGAACATTGTTTTAAAAAAAAGAATAAGTTAAGATTCATGTGCATGTAAAGATCATTATTTCAGATTTTGTATACAGGGTGTTCCACAGTTCATTTACACACTTCTAGACGTTGTAGAGGGAACTTAGTAGAGGCGATTGCAAATTTTGTAGAGGGAACTTAGTAGAGGCGATTGCAAACGTATGTATACACAGGGTGGTTCCGTGATGATGTTACAAGCTTTCTAGGAGGATGGAGCAGGATAAACGTATCAATTTCCCGTAAGAGTCCCTATGCTGGAAGAGAATGAGTCGAAATTTATAAGCGAAAACCGTTCTGATTCCTCGACAGTGGACTACGAGTACTGGTGCTGTTGTTGCCAAGATTTTAGGGTAGGTAACTTTCAGAGGTGGCAGTAGGAACCAAAACAAGAAAAAGTCTGGTAAACAACGACTCTGAAAGGTATATCTTACAAGCTATGAGCATTTGTTGAATATAGGAGCTGTGGTTCACAGTAGCGAAGATGAACAAGTGCTCATAGCTTCTCAGGTATGCATTTTAGAGCTCAAGTTTACTGAACATTTTTTCCTTGTTTTGGTCCATACTACCACCTCTGAAAGTTGCCTGCCCTACAATCTTAGCAATCATAGCATCAGTACTTGTATTCCACTGTCAGAGGAAACAGAAGTGTTTTCGCTTATAACTTCCGACTCGTCCGTTTCCAGTACAGGGACGCTTACCTCAAAATGATACATTTATCCTCCTCCATCACTTAGAAAGTTTCTAACATCATCACGGAATCAACCGGTATATACTTACATTCATAGGCGCCGGCGACTAGAAATTCGACGTTCTGTAGCGTTGTTGAATGAGGTTCCCGGACATGGATTTCTATGTAAAACTTAATGTACTAAATCCCCTTTAGAACATCGAGACGTTTGTAACATGAATTGTGAAACACCCTGTCCGTTTAATACAAATACAATACCTTCCGCAATACGTCGTTAATGAACAATCTAAAAATGGTTTTTCCCAGCTACACCAGCTCAAGAATCTGTATGTGGTGACAGGAAGTGAAATATTTTATGATTCCTATTTTGTATGAAATGAGGTGGGAAGAAATCCGCTTTCTGCGAAGTCGGACAGCGTTAAAACGCCCAAATTGCGTTAACCATACTGCAAAATGCCTTAACGATTTTGCCAGCCAAAGTGCGATAGTTCGACCGGGAAGCCACTAGGAATTTTTAACGCAAGAGAGTGTGGGGTTTATTGTATTCATACAATCTGTCCATGCAAAAACTCAGCGAAAATAGTTCGTAGGAGACTATGCCTTTTTACGGCTTTTACGATCATAACAGGGCCCAGACCACACTATTAAAACAAACACATTTGTTTATTTTAAATTTTTGTGGTGCAGCCTTCCGCTGCAGCTAGATAGCCTATGTGAAGGGTACTATATCACTCGACGTACATATATTCCACATGAGAACACACACTGTATCTCCACGACGCCATGATGCCAAGCGCGTTGTATCAACTCATGTTGTTTCCAACTTATTCGTAGCCTGCGTTCGGTGTGTAGTAACAAGGGCCGCCACTCACCAGGTCAAGTAACGTTTCCTCATGCTATGAGCATCCTTGAACTCTCACTAATGTCTGTGTTTTATAGCATGTGGTGAGCTGTGGTCCGGATGTGGGTTCTGTGACACATTGTACCATAGTGAGAAACTGATTCTGGATGATGTGGCTATTCAGCAGTTGTTGCTGTCAATCGTTGCACTAGTGAGTGATTCCTACAGTCCCTTCTACCCGAGGGCACTCAGACGTGGGGCAAGGCGGGGCCGCGCCCTCTCCCAGGGAAAGAAAAAATATAATGTAGTTAGCCGTTTTTCTTTTTTAAAAACAGATTTAAAAGTCGGTATTACACAGATTTCTACCATGGTCGGAAATGAAACTTTTTTATAGCCACCTACAAGTCGCCATCCGTCTTCCAGAATAAAAATACTCCACAAGCCCAGGTCTAGCCTCCCCCTCCCTTCTCCCCTACAAACTATTGCATGAGCGCTTTTGCTTGTATACGTTATTACATTCCGAAATATATCATATACAACGGTGATACGGATTCCGCAACTAGCACTAGTATCGATAAGCAGCACAAGTCAGAGATTCTCGGCCTCCAGGTCACAGCTTCAGCTTCCCTTTTTATGAGGCGCAGAAGTCACGTCAAGCATGTCAGGTGGTGCCGCCCTCTGACGAGTATTTATTGTTGAATACCGCGGTCCAGCTCCTGCTAGCCAGTATCTCACTAGTGTTTGAGGCCGTTAGTATTGCGCCATTAAACAGTGGAGTCTTGATCTTTCCTGTTTTAGGTCTGTGAGTTCAATTGCTCCCTGATTGTTGTATAAGCTTAAGGCGACTTTGCTACACACTGGATTTGTTTTGGCTATCTGTTCACTTCGTGTACTTCACTGCCCTTTATCTCCAGAACCGCCTGTTGGATCCACCAGTCTCTACCTTACCATCAGCGCAAGTTATCATGAACGCCCCCCCCCCCCCCCTCCAGTCCACATC
Organism: Schistocerca piceifrons; assembly: GCF_021461385.2. NCBI lineage: Eukaryota > Metazoa > Arthropoda > Insecta > Orthoptera > Acrididae > Schistocerca > Schistocerca piceifrons. The sequence continues at coordinate 467,504,802 of NC_060141.1, read as the reverse complement.
ACGCAGTGTGCCGATGACATCACCTTCCTTGCTCTTGCTCCCACCCTTCAACGGTCCCAACGCCTTCTCCACAATCACCTTGACCTTTTTGCCACATGGTGTAACCAGTGGCTCCTCAAAATCAATCCTTCCAAGACCCAGGCAATCATTGTAGGTCGTACCACTCGCTCATTCCGGCTCCTTCATTTTTCCTTTACCATCTGTGCCCGTCCTGTCCGCCTCTCCCCCGCCCTAACCTACCTTGGACTTACCATTGACCATCACCTCACCTGGATCCCTCATCTGCGCTCGATCCTATCCAAAGTCCACAACTACCTCCATCTCCTTAAAACTTCTCTCTGGCCAGACATGGGGGTTGAAACCCTCTACCACCCTACACACATACAAATCCTTGATCTGTCCCATCCTCTGTTACGCCACTCCCTCATGGAAATCCACCCCCCCCCACCCCCCCCGCCCCACAAATTCTATGAGTCCCTCCTGCTCCTCGAGCGCCATGCACCCTGCCTCGCCTTTCGTATATACCTCCCATCCCTAACGGGGATCCTCTATGACGTGATTCCTCTCCCCCATCTGCTCTTTTTCCTCGAACATATCCGAGTCCCCTATACCTCATGCCGACTTGATCGCCCCCATCCCCTGGCTGCTCCTCTCCTCTCCAACCCCCACCCGCTGCCGCGCCTTCACCGTTTTGTCCTCCCTACCCTCCACATCTACACCCTTCATCTCCTTTCCCAAGATGGCTTTCATGAACTCCCCCTCCCAGGTGATGCCCTCTCTCCCTCAAAAGTGATTCAAATGGCTCTGAGCACTATGGGACTTAACTTCTGAGGTCATCAGTCCCATAGAACTTAGAACTATTTAAACCTAACTAACCTAAGGACATCACACACATCCATGCTCGAGCGGACCATAGCGGTCACGCGGTTCCAGACTGTAGCGTCTAGAACCGCTTGGCCACTCCGGCCGGCCTCTCTCCCTCCATGTATCCCTCCTAAGAACTCTATTCCTCACATCCCGCTCCTTCTTTCTGTCCTTTTCCTGGGCTCCCTTTTCCCCCTTCCATCCTGTTTTTTCCCCACGTTCCCTCTCTTTGACTCCTTTTCTTCCATCGAGTTCTTTTTTCTTTCCCCTCCACAGCTTTCCCCACTCCATCTCGAGTCCGCTCTGCCCCCTTTTTCTTGTGTCCTCTCCCTCCATCGGCTCCCCCGTTTTTTTGCTTTTCCTCTCCTCCCCAATTCCCCCCCCTCATCTGTCTGGGTCCTTCCCTCCCCTCCCCCCCTCCTCCATCTGCATTTGTACTCGATAGTCCAGTGTTTTCTGTGAGTGTTCAGTGTTGTGTGACCCCCTTTTTAAGTGATGTGAACAGAAACCAGACTGTCGCCATGTTTTTTAATTGTGCCTGTCTAATTACTATGTTTTTTAATCAGCATCGCCCACCCTTTGTTTTTTATATTTTCTTCGCAACTTTTCACCATGTTCGTTTTAAGTAGACACCATTTTATCACGTTTTTATTGTTATATCTTCTCGTAACGTTTTTTAACTTTATCTGTAGGCTGCAGAACAGCATATTAGTACGCTGCTGCCAGCTCGAAATACAATCAAGAAAAAAAAATTATCATGAATGCTGAATAGGACAGAAAGAATAGTCTGTGGGACCTACATCATCAACATGTTGCTGCCCAATGCCTTTGCCCATCTTGATTTTGTCAATGACGCCGCCAGCCAGTAGAAGATCCGATGACATGTCAATAACGCATCATGGCATCAGATGAACTCTCTTTTCAACACACCTACGATCTCAAATTCAATTACTCATGAATGTACTTACTAATTTAGTCTCAATGTTAGTATTGATGGTTCAAATGGCTCTGAGCACTATGGGACTTAACTTCTAAGGTCATCAGTCCCCTAGAACTTAGAACTACTTAAACCTAACTAACCTAAGGACATCACACACATCCATGCCCGAGGCAGGATTCGAACCTGCGACCGTAGCGGCCGCGCGGTTTCGGACTGTAGCGCCTTTAACCGCTTGGCCACCACGGCCGGCTAGTATTGATGCTTCTGAGACAGGGCGGCTAGAATACTGTTCGCATGACAGCTTACGTTTCTCCAGTGTTCTGTTAGTCGTGATGGGAGAAACACGGTGAAATAACTCCACATTAGAGCAATAGCTTAAGTTTTTTTGGACTCATCAATATCTGCCTACTTTGATGCGGCTCGCCAAGAATTGTTTTGCGAAAACACTTCATCACAGAGTAGGACTTACAACTACGTCCTCAATCATTTGTTACATGTGTTCAAGTCTCTGTCTCTCTCTTGTTTTAACCATCTAAAATTCTCTCTAGTGTTATGGTGATGCTGAGGGAATTAGATTAGGAAATGAGACACTTAAAGTAGTAAAGGACTTTTGCTATTTGTGGAGCAAAATAACTGATGATGGTCGAAGTAGAGAGGATATAAAATGTAGAGTGGCAATGGCAAGGAAAGTGTTTCTGAAGAAGAAAAGTTTGTTAACATCGAGTGTAGATTTAAGTGTCAGGAAGTAGTTTCTGAAAGTATTTGTATGGAGTGTAATCATGTATGGAAGTGAAACGTGGACGATCATTAGTTTAGACAAGAAGAGAATAGAAGCTTTCGAAATGTGGTGCTACAGAAGAATGCTGAAGATTAGATGGGTAGATCACATAACTAATGAGGAGGTATTAAATAGAATTGGGGAGAAGAGGAGCTTGTGGCACAACTTGACTAGAAGATGGGATCGGTTGGTAGGACATGTTCTGAGACATCGAGGGATCACCAATTTAGTATTGGAGGGAAGCGTGGAGGGTAAAATTCGTAGAGGGAGACCAAGTGATGAATACACTAAGCAGATACAGAAGGATGTAGGCTGCAGTAGATACTGGGAGATGAAGAAGCTTGCACAGGATAGAGTAGCATGGAGAGCTGCATCAAACCAGTCTCAGGACTGAAGACCACAACAACAATAACAGTGTTATGGAAGCTCTTCTCTGACGTTGGAACACATTTTCTATCATCCTGTCCCTTTTTTCTCGTCAGTTTTTTCCAAGTGTTACGTTCTTCTCCGATTCTGCGGAGAACCTCTTCATAGCTTGCCTTATCAAACCACCTAATTTCAACATTTCTCTGTAGCACCAAAACTCAAATGCTGCTATTCTCTTCTGTTCCTATTTTCCCACAGCGCATGATTCACTGCAAAACAGTGCTGTCCTCCATCCAGATGTACATTCTCAGAAATTTCTTCCCAAAATTACATCCTATGTTTGATACTAGCAGACTCCTTTCGGCCAGGAATGCTCTCTTTTCCTGTGCTTTCCTAACACGTTCAAACCTCTGACATTCCACGCCCCGACTCGTAGAATGTAGCCCTTTTGTCCTTCATTGCATCTTTCTCTCATGGTCACCTTCCCTTTGGCAGTCCCCTTTCGGAGATCCGGATGGAGGTAATCCGGTATCTTTTACCGATGGAGAGTTCACCATGACTTTTCCAATACGGGAACACTTTCTGATCTCTTACCATTGGGGTGGTAAAAGTGCCCTTAAAGGCGGATGAATCAGGCTTGATCGACGACACGATGACCAGAAGGCAATGGGAACCTCTGCTTTAAAGACACAGCTCAACTATGTGACTGAAAAATAAGTGTATGCAATCGATGTTGAAAGTTCATTCAGAGCTCCGAGTATCAATGTAACTAATTTTGTACACCGTCTCAAAAATTCTTTTGAGGTGTGAGATAATTCCAACATAACTGAGAAAAATGAGATCGTACATACCGAAACTCGTATGTCTTCTTGCTGGAGAATTTTTTCTACAGTCACTACTTTTCTGATATTGTACGAGGGGCGTTCAATAAGCAATGTAACACTTTTTTTCTGAAAGTGAGACAGTTTCATTCAGGAGTCCAATACACATATTACTGCCCACTCTTTTGGCTACAAAACCTTGTTTTCAGCGCAACCTCCGTTCAGTGCGACGGCCTTTCGCCAGCTTACTGAGAGGAGATGTATATTGTATCACTATACTGGTCGACATCGGAGCCAACGTCCTGATGCATCAGTAACCCCCCTATCACACGCGTTCTGCTTCCCAAGAAGTGCATCCTTCATTGGGCCAAACAGATAGCAAGACGGAAGGTGCTAGATCCGGACTGTAAGGTGGATGAGGAAGAACAGTCCAATGTAGTTTGTGAGCTCCTTTTAGATGCGCAGACTCGAGTAGGGCCTTGTGTTGTCACTCGAGTGAGAGTGTCCGCACCTTCCAACACTGCAGGAGTCGCAGCTATGTAGAACTGGCTGCCACGTGAGAGATCGGACGGGTTTGCGCGACCTTGTTGCGATGGTGAGAGACGCCTTGCCCAACGACGCACCGTGATTTTTTGCACTTTCAGGTCTCCATAGACATTCTACAAGCGCCTTTGAATCTTGTTTCCCGCTAAAAGAAACTAGAAGGCAGCTCTCTGCTTGGAACGCATCTCCATTACAGACGCCGTTTTGGAGGCTACGTATAGCACCGCCACCTATCGGAACTTCATGGAACTGTAGGGGTTGAAATGGGATTATTCATGCACATCCAGCAGCACATTAGTCAATCTACAGCGCACTTCTCGATGATACAGAGATTCTGGAAACATGTTTTGAATATGTTACCGATGGGTTCTGAGTAGCTCCCAAGTGTCGAATGTAACGGTACTATTTCCTAACTATGGATAGTTGTTAAAGTGCGCTTCTTGGCTCCAAAGGTGAAAGTATTCCAAACAGAATTTCACATTAACATCGAGAGATTCTCCATAAAATGGCTTCCTTCGAGGCTGACACTATCTCAGAATGCTGATATTCTTACAATGCAGTACACTCACACCTTTGACGACGTGAATGGTTTGATTTGATCTATTATAAATGGTTTTTGAAAGCCTGCGACTGTAGAAACAATAGGTTTGTTTATAAATAAATAAATCTTCCGCTACCAGTCACGATTTTTCTTTATTTTACTTTTCGCACGACGCGTTTCGAGAAATAATTCCGATTTTCAAGTGCGTTTTTTGTGTGTATTAAACCATTTCTTTTGATGTCATTGTGTGTGAGTCTGCTTCATTTCGTAATTTATTAGATGGGTTTTCTACAGCTAATAAACTACAGCAAAAACTAATACATAATATAAAGTGTAATCATGAGCCAGATTCAGACTCTGGAATATACAAGGTAACATGCCAGGAATGCTCCAAGTTCTACCTTGGACAAACAGGCCGAAATTTCAACACCAGGTACACAGAACACATTAGAGCATACACACACAACAAACACACTACATCAGCAATAGCAGCACACATACATAATACAGGACACCCATTTGGAAAAATAGAGCAAAATGTCAAAGTACTCCACCGACCGAATAAAGGACATAAAATGGATTTGCTAGAAGAACTGGAGATATATTCACATTACAGAAAATATGAAGATAAAATATTAAATGAAAAACTTGAAAAGCCGGCCGAAGTGGCCGTGCGGTTAAAGGCGCTGCAGTCTGGAACCGCAAGACCGCTACGGTCGCAGGTTAGAATCCTGCCTCGGGCATGGATGTTTGTGATGTCCTTAGGTTAGTTAGGTTTAACTAGTTCTAAGTTCTAGGGGACTAATGACCTCAGCAGTTGAGTCCCATAGTGCTCAGAGCCATTTGAACCAACCAAAAACTTGAAAGTGAATCAGTGAATTTCTTCAGATGTTTTGATAATATACTTAAATAAAAATAATAAAACATAGAAATACGCACAATTGTAATATCAATAAAAGTGATTTATGAGCCAAATTGTTAAGATAAATAACCTCTGTACAAAAGCGTATCATAATCTGTGGAAGACCTATAATGTTATCTCTGTGGACTACATGTAAGAAGATCTTTGCAACTGTTTTGTTTATGTAAGATATTTTCGATGTGTAAAGTGTACAGCAAGTTGTGTGTGATGTTTAGTGTGTGTAAGTACAAATTCTTCTAAATTTCGCCACTAACTTCACCAAAAGAATTAATACCCAACTAAAAAATCGCGTGTTTCTTATGTATTGCAGTATAAGTGAACGAAATGAAGCAGACTCACACACACTGACAGCATCAAAAGAAATGGCTTAATACACACAAAAACGCACTTGAAAATGGGAATTATTTCTCGAAACGCGTCGTGCGAAAAGTAAAATAAAGACAAATCGTGACTGGTAGCGGAAGATTTATTTATTTATAAACAAACCTATGAATGGTTTGATTTACGTTAAGCAATTTTGTGAAACATAGACATGATTCGATGTTATATTGTGGGAGACTAAGGGCGCGTTATGAGGGGGAGGGGCGTGCTGACTGAACATCGCACACTATACAAAGATGTGGTGGCCCTTACGGTAGGGACGTCGATAATAAGAGGGGAGGGGAGAGGAGAGGAGACGGACGCAATACAAGCAGGAGAAACCAATAGCAATCGCTGTAACGAGCCACTGAGTTATAAGCTCAACCTAATACAAACAGGAATTTCAGATTCCCTATCTGAGGGCTTTAGCTTGACTGACACCACCTAATTTGATAAGCCAATATCTGGATTACCAGTAAGAATATTGATCAAACTAACCAGGCCAATGTCATAACCCGCCTTCAGAGAGAGTTCCGTTAACAGTTCCTAAATCATTTTAAGATCAGAACTAAGTATGTCCATTAAGTATTATCTCTACTCTAGCAGTAATAACTGATAGATCTGTTATCTGAATAACAAAGAACTGAGGTAATCTTCTTCAATTGCCCACAATGAAATTTTCACTCTGCAGCGGCGTGTGCATTGATACGAAACTTCCTGGCAGGTTACAACTGTGTGCCGGATGGAGACTCGAAATTAGGATCTTCAAATGTTCAAATGTGTGTGAAATCTTATGGGACTTAACTGCTAAGGTCATCAGTCCCTAAGCTTGCACACTACTTAACCTAAATTATCCTAAGGACAAACACACACACCCATGTCCGAGGGAGGACTCGAACCTCCGCCGGGACCAGCCGCACAGTCCATGACTGCAGCGCCTAAGACCGCTCGGCTAATCCCGCGCGGCGTAGGATCTTCATTTTCGCTGGCTAGCGTTCTACCAACCGACCTACCCAAGCACGATTCACAACCTGTCTTTAAAGTTACTTCCGGCATTACTTCGTCTACTACCTTCCAAATTTCACAGAAGTTCTCCTGCAGAACTTGCGGGACTATCCAGTCTTGCAAGTTATTGAAATTGTGGTATATTACCTGGATATAGCAGAGAGTAGACTTTACTTCCATACAGAACTACACTGATACCTATTAAGACTGTGACACCTTGACGGTGGCATGCTGTAAAGTGCATCAAATGTACTGCATACTTAGGTTTGCAACTGATTAGCATTTCATCACTACCACACAAAGCAGGTTGGAGTATTGCAGTCAACATTCTGTATATTAGGAAAGATTGTGCATTAGGTTTCTCACTCATAAATCGCATTTGAATGTTGTTTACTTGTGAGAAGATCGTGTTATGTCTAGAGCAAGAAGGAGAAACGTCTACCCACAATGGATGGACTATGGTTTATCTAAACTGCGGGTCTACTATTAGACGATACTGCTGCTCATGCTGGTGGAGATCCCACAACAAATATGGAAATCAGTGGGTTAAGGAGGGCCATATTCCACCTCATTTGGGGTATCAACGGCCCCACGTAACTAGCGCCCGTGAACACAGACATATTGCTCACTTTGCTGTGCAATGCCATGCACCTTGATTTTGGGATTTGACATGCTTGTACGCGACGGAGGATGTGCGAAGGTGTCCGGAGCACCACAGACTGTCGGCACGACGACCATTGTTGATTTTTCTCATGACTTCGTAGCAGAGGCCCGCCGACAGTGGTGCGCCCTGCGACAACAATGGACTTCTGACTGGTACCCCGTGTTTCGGACAGTAGTCGAGACGGCGTGGTAACTGACACCTCGCAGGGCTGTTGCCAGCTTTCAACTGCGGAGCGCTAATGGTTTCAGGTGGAAACAGTTGCCGTTTACATAGCTGTGACAAGACCGTGCATTGCCATAGAGACGTTTACGAAATCGCGTTACGTTATTGGTTAAGGTGGTCCCACAAAGCTGCCGTCACCAGACCACTGCAACTGTCTGGGATCAACGAACGCCGACTCAACTATAGTCTGTTCTGCTTACTGCCTTATGACGTCCTGACCTACCGTGATACAAAGGGTTTTCGCCAGTTGACCTGGCAACCATTTTTCCACGTCTATCTATTGAAAACATCTCGTCGTGATTTGCCGAGAGACTGTCATATCAGCACTCATTGGCTACTTCCTTATAACTCAACTGCAAATTAACCCATTAATATAAATTCCAAGAGGAAGGAGACCAGAGCAAATCATTTCCTGATGTATTGAGGAACTGAATTGCAGGATCAGACTTTGGTTTCATCCATTCAGAGAAAAGTTGATAACTTATTCCAAATGGTGGTAATTATTACAAATTATGTAAAGCGTCAAACAGCCTCTTCTTCTTCTAATAGGGATGTAGAAACACATCAACGATCGTATTTTGATGGGTTGAACTTAACCAGAATGGAAAACCTCTGTCAGCTAAAGATATTGTCAGATCCCTGTGCCACAGTATGCAGACCATGGCCTCTGCTCCTCCCTGTGGTTGGCAACATCCCTACTGTTTAGGGCCGGAATCTCATTGAAGTTTAGCGACTCAGACATCACAAAAACCAGGAGCACAGCCACCACCTGCCTCATTTGCTCATTCCTCATTCTGTTACTTTGCTTCTAGACTGACAAGAGCTGTGGTGCTTTGAATTGCCGCACTCATGAACACGGCTTGCTCTAGGATGTATATATACTCACATTAATAAAAAACAGTGAGGTGGCGTAATTTGATCGTTGACAGTGGCAGTGTTCAGTGTGTGGCAGCTTCGCGCGCCTTCATCAACTCATAAAGTAACGCGATTTTGTAAACATCTCTACGTCAACGCCACATTGTTGTTACAGCTCTATAGACGGCTGTTGTTTCCGCCAGCAGACGTTCATGCTTCACATCTGAAAGCTAGCAACAGCACTGCGAGCTGTCAGGGAACTTCTTACTATAGTCGCAGTTTGTTTATTGCTGTGAGCAGAAGGTCATAGTGTCATTCGAGTACAGACGTCACCGTTCTTATTCGGCGCGCACGAATTTGTTGCGTCTCATCCGAACACTTACAGCGTTAACTATGTGGCAAAAAATGATTGCAACACCATTTTTCACATCGGTCATGATCTCATGGGTTCAGAACTCTCTCTCTGGTCTGACAGAAGCTATTCATGCATTCTATTCCTAGCCAGAGTTGATCTGACTAAACAAGTTTGTATCGTTCCATAATTCATGTAGATACTATCAATCTCTATTTTAGGTCTCCATTTACGTATTATTTGTTATCAGAATATATTTACTTGTTGATTTTTAACCTTTCTTTTGTAATTAGAGACCTAATCCCTATCCATCTCCCTCAGTCTCCAGATTAACATGTGTGCTTGCCACCTATACAATGAGAGCACCTACTACTCATAGGAAATGACATCACAATGGTTTGTCAAAGACATAAAAAAGGACGTATAAAATATTCATTGTACCAATTGTGTGCCCAGGAGTGGAGGTAGACAAATAGAAAGTGCAGTCACAGCCCAAGCATATCGCAGGAGGAACTCAGATTTCCTATTCACCGATGACAGATCGCTCCCTAAAAACATGTACAATTAATATTATTCTTGCAGTTTTCGCCGACGTACTAGTTGGTGTAACAATCAGAAACTTAATATATACCAAAAGGAAACTAAAGCGACTACAGCATGCCATGTTAAGTCTGTTACATCGATCAGGTACATTCCGCAGGCTTACAGTCATTCTGCAAGCTATGTTCAGGCGTGCTTTAACGATCGGGCCAGTGAGCTGAATGTGCTCAAAGGCCACCCAACAACTCTGCTGGCGATTGTAGAGTAACAGTGTAGTTTGGGCATCAGCACATGTAATCGACGACCGAACTGATTACGGGACTGTGTGCCGAATGGTATAAAACTCATGTGTAAACGATTTACGTGTCGTATGCATTCATTCCGAGGCTAGTTACAGCTGCACGCCACGGCGGTCTAAATGTGGTGCAACTCCGTAATAATCAAACTCCATCGGATACGAATTCTGTTATCTTGCCTCTTTCAAGATCAAACAACAGTAAGTAGGAGCGCGTAATAGACCGGAAAAGCATCAAGTTGTTCTCCAGCTCCCAGAATGTCTTGGGTCACCTGTCTTTCAGCCAATCGCGACGAGTCTTCTCGATTTCAGCGAATCGCAAGGAATCCGGCAGGTCTTTCCACAAGGTCAACGCAACACATATATTCCGCGTGCGGCCTAGTGGCACATTCCCGTTTATATCACAGGTGTGGTGGAAGGAGTGGGAGTCAATGGTTGGGACCCGAGGTGGGGACATCAGATGAAGCAGCGCTCTCGCTAATCTCAGTCTCGAACAGCTTTGCGATAGCTCACGTTCCACGAAGCGGGCGAAAAGCTGAGGGTCCACAGGCGTCGTAGCTGGTGAGTCATTTTTCGACAGAACTAGTGGAATGAGCTGTGTTGTTGTTTTTTGGGTGAGGAGACCAGACAGTGAGGTCATCGGTCCAATCGGATTGGGGAACGACGGGAAAGGAAGTCGGCCGTGCCCTTTCAAACGAACCATCTCGGCATTTGTTGGAGCGATTTAGGGAAATCACGGAAAACCTAATCAGGATGGCCGGACGCGGGATTGAACCGTTGTCCTCCCGAATGCGAGTCCAGTATGCTAACCACTGCGCCACCTCGCTCGGTACATATACTCGCGAAATCGATAGAATAAATTCTTTATTTCTCGTTTTAGCTATTTACTGCTTCTACGGTTCCCACGTTTTGAAAAACGTTCAAATGTGTGAGAAATCTGATGGGACATAACTGCTAAGGTCATCAGTCCCTAAGCTTACACACTACTTAACCTAAATTATCCTAAGGACAAACACACACACCCATGCCCGAGGGAGGACTCGAACTTCCGCCGGGACCAGCCGCACAGTCCCACGTTTTACGCGGTCTTCCAGGATTTGCTTTTTCCTCTTATTTTTTCTGGTAATCTTTCAGGACTCATTCATTACAAATGTTCGTTCCATTTTCTCTGCTTTTCGTCTAATGGCGCTTTCACTACACGTCTTCAGTTTATTTCTGGTTTCTAAATACCTAACTACTCTTTTAGACCTCCTTTATACTTCATACTCCAGGTATGCATTAATGCTCCTTGTTTACTACATATGTTTTACATTTACATAATGATAGAGCAACAGTACTTAGTCTCGCACTCGTATGTTCCTAAATTTTATTTTTTGGATATCAGCAATTTGTTTCTCAAATAATACTGAATTATTGCCATTATTTTGTGTATGCCATAAGCGTACATTAAACAAGAAATATGGCGTCTTCTATCAAAATGATCCTATCGACAATTTGAGCCCATGGTCTTAGTTTTCAGCATCAAAATTTTCAGATTATATCGTAAATAATTTTGCTTAGTTCAGTATCTACTATTTAGAAAGTACGAAGACGCGCTGAAAAGTAATGCCTCCGAATTTATTATGTGAAAACTGTTAAAACAAACTAACACCGCCCGAACAGGCCTTGAAGGCCCAAAGCACCGACCGGCCGCCGTGTCTTTCTCACTCCTTCGGTGTCACTGGATGCAGATACGGAGGAGCATGTGGCCAGGACGGCCGCTATACCGGCCGTTGTCAGATTTCGTGACCGGTGTCGCTGTTTCTCAGTGAAGTAGCTCTTCAACTGGCCTAACAAAGGGCTGAATGCACCCCGCTTGCCAACAGCACTCGACAGACCAGTACGGTCACCCATCCAAGTGTTAGCCAAGCGCTTAACTTCGGTGACTTGACGGGAATCGCAGCAAGGTTATTGCTGAAAACTGTTAAGATTTTCTAATTAAAACAAACATTATTAACACTCTATATCTTTATTTTGCATATCTACATATTTACAGCCCTCTGCCGCTAGAGGGCTCAGAATTGTGGCTAGTAACGGGGCGGTGTGTAAAGTAACTATGTCGGCGCGTGAGAAACACCGTGCCGTAATCAAGTATCGAATTAATAGAGTTTCAAGTTAGAAGCGTTCGCCCACACGTGGAGCACCTTCTCGTTCAGCTTGACAATGACGGACCACAAACGAGCGCTGCGACATCTGCAACAATGCGACGCCTTGTGTTCATTGTCATCGATCTTCCTCCATACAGACTTGGCTCCATCCGATTTTCATCTGTTTCCAAATATTAAAGAACGCCTTCGATGACTTCACTTTGACAGTGATGAAGCAGAGATGTGGTTGTGCCTCCGTCAACAAAGTCAAACATTCTACAGTGACGCTATCAACAAAAAGGTCCCTCGTTGGGAGAAATGTGTTCCTCGCAAAGGTGACTACGTTCAGAAATAAATATGTAGACATGAAGAATAAAAATGTAGAATGTTAATAACTTTTGTTTTATTTCAAAAGCTTTTAAAGTTTTCACATAAAAAATTCAGAGGCATCATTTTTCAACACGTCCTTGAATTATATCATTATGAAATTTAATTTTTATTCCGAACGTGATGAGTTACAGAAGTCCAACGATAGAGTATATTTTTGTTCGTTCTATTTTAGTCAAGTGCTGGTTTAAAGATTTTGTCCTATTATAGGACCAATGAAAAATATACCGTCAATAACTGTTGCAGTGAACAAAACTTTACTGTAAGAAACGTTTCGACTTCTTTCTTGAATTGCGTTTTCTTGCCTATATTTTTCGTATCTGTTGCAAATACAGTATACTAAAAATGGAATTTGCAGGGCATTCTACTTGTTTCCACACGAGTGTTTCTCTGTGTCTTATTTTAGGCCTGAATACTCTGTATCCTGTTGCAAATACAGTACGCTGAAAATGGAATTTGCAGGGCATTCTACTTCTTTCCACACGATTGTCTCTCTGTCTTATTTTAGGCTTGAATGCTCTGCTTCCTTCCGTAGAAGTTCATATTGTCGACAATAGTTCGCAAGGAGTAGCACACAATTTAGGTGGTTAATCTTAGAAATGTACATTTTTGGTAGGAGACCACGTAATGTACGCGAACTAAAACCGCACAATGCAACAATATGGACACCATTGTCGGTTGATATGTTTTCTAACGCAAGAGCGTTTTAATCACGGACGATGCATTAACTGTGAACATCCCCAAAAGCATTTCTTGCCTCCTTTTGTTCAGAAGAATTTGACAAGAACTGCGATCAAGAAATAACAATTTTTTTTCCAACCGCTTAGATTCAATCGGACGTAGCATTTACTAAAGTTTATCGCCTAATGGCACAAGAGCATTCACCGAAAAGTTTGCAACATCTCACACGTGCCCCAGCTGTGACATTATAGAGTCTGCTTAGTTTCGCAGTCATGATGTAGTGTTCGCTTTATTGTTTTTTCGTGCATCCTTCGTTTCAGGAATTATATTTCTGCTTTCACATCATTTTCACTTTCACCAACGACAGAAAGAAAATAAAAAAGTGATCTTCATCTCACCTTATTCTGGTAGATGATACTGAGAGTGAACGCAAATCGGAAGCGAGCTCACACTTTGTATAAGATTTTACCCAGCATAGCGGTGAGTTGCCAAAAATTGTCCACATAAAACATAATGCTGTTATATATTCAATAGAAGTAATAGCAACCAGAGTAGACTGAACCCGTGCAATTTTGTGAGTGTGAGAAAGGTTTTTTTTCCTTCTTCTTTGGGATGTTGTCCAATAGGCGCGTCATACTGGCTTGAATGGCGATTATGTAGTCAAAGCGTTGAGCCTGAATGTGAATTTCCACACTTTATCGTTTTTGATAGGTTCGTTTTGATAACAAAAAGTCTCGTCATCTGTGTGATATTTTCCAGGATGTCTTTTTGCATTTCAGTCAAGTTGCGGTAGGCGTCTACAAATCGTTGTTTTTGTTCGGGAGTCAAGGTGTGCAAAAGAAAAAAAAACTACACCCAAACTGTGCTTTTTTTCAAAACATTTTGGAGAGTGCCTTGAACGTTATCACTCCGTTGCGATTTGTGATGCAACAACGTTAACAGACTACGTCCACTGTTTACCACTGCCTAGACACAACTGACTGCTCGAATACACATATTTTATTTACAGTTGTTAGGTCAAGCTGCCATCCTAGTTAAACGAGCTGACGGCACTTACGCGTCTGGAATAAAATAAGCCTCGGAATTTATTGACGGACTTAGATTCTGCAGTTGTTCACAATAGTGTTGGGGAGTGCCTCCGGCGATTTTTGTTACAGCTTATCTACGTCCTGGAAACACTACTCTTCAAGTTCGTTTTCAACCTAAGAATCGGGAAAATAGATACAGCGGACAGATCCGGTGAGTAGGGGCTGTGCTTAGCGGTTGTCATTTTAATTCTGGCAAAAATTCTCTAACTGCTTACGCCGTGAGAGCGGGAGTGTTTTCATTTTGGAACAGCCAACCCATTGATCGCCACAAATGTAGTTCGATTTTCCTATAGTACCTCACGAAATCATTGTAGCACTTAACTGTACTAATGATGGTTAGTTCTGATACTTTGGTGAACAAATTAGTCGTGGGTAGCCTATTCATGTCGAAGAAACAAATCAGTATTGTTTTCACACTGAATCTTAACTGCTTGTCTCTCTTCTGTTGTGGTGTTCAAACAATCTTTCATTGGCTCAGATGTAACATATTTTCGAAACAGAGCGACGACTGCGGAAAAAATTTCCCTAACGTGACATTGTTAGATAGCTTCATGTTTCATAGATAATGTGAACGATTTTTTTGTCGAAAAGGTTTGGAATAAGTAAGTTTACGGAAAACATAAACATGATTAAATTTAACATCTGTGCGGCGCTATTTTTCAGTCTTACCCATATAACTCATTTGAAAACCATGTGTTTCTTACGGGGGCTACTATTTTTTAAGCAAAAATTCTTTTATGGAATAGAAGGAGTTATGCAGAAGAAGTGATTTTGAACCAGATTTAAAACTTGTTTTGCTACCTGTCAGACATTTTATGTAATTGAGGAAATGGTCAAAACTCATTATTGAAGCGTGTTGAACCCGTTTCTGAGCCAATGACAGCTTTAATAATGGGCAATAAAGAATGCATTTTCTTCTAGTGTCGTACGTACGGCCATCATCACTCCTCATAAATTATGGTGGATTATTTATGATGAATTTCATTTGCGAATATATACTGGGTGTTTGACTGCTATAGGTAGAAAGGAAAAGGACGAGTAAAGAACAATGAAACAAGCAAATAATCATGATAAGCATAGGTGTGGAAACCAGAGATATCACCGATGCGACATGTGCACAGTCAATGTTACAATATTGGTTACGTGAAAGGCAACGGGTATTTCGAAACAGCGCAAGTAAAGAGTAAATTACGAAGTGATAAACCGCTATCATTTGATTCCAGATACCTAAGTTCTTGGAAATTGCGTTTTGTCGAATGCATCAGTCGTGGCTCGTTAGTACACCATGGTCTCCCAGATATTCCGAGTTCAAGCAGTTTCATTATTTTTTGTTGTTTTGTAGCGTTATTTGGACGCTTTCGTGATTTCCACCTCGGATTGTAGTGTCGACTCCAGGAACGCCTTATCGAGGGTTGTCAACACATTCGGAACATGCCTGGGATTTTTGTGTGTGTGAGACGTGCTGAAGCCTCCCTTCACATAAACAATGACCATATGAAACACTTGCTGCACTGTGTTTGTTCTCAAGTGACACTCAGCAACATGGATCGGTTGTAAGGTGTTTTGTATTCAGTCATAATGAGTGCTTTCGGGGATGCCGCTGGTTTGCGCACCGATGTCTCTTACGATTACTAGGGTAATTTGCTTCTGTCTCGTTTGTACCTTTAACAAACAACCCGTTTATTGTAGAGGTGCAGTTAAAACGCCTAACTCATTGACGAGGTACCTACAACAGGGACTGCGGGTGAACACCACGTATTATTCTTACAGCTCGCTTCGTATAGTAAATCCTTTCTTTCTAAGCGATGAGTTACCTCGGAATATTATTCCTCAAGACATAACTCAACGTTAACACGCCTTTTAGTCATGTCCGCAACTAAAGAGCCGCTGATCGTCTGCTAACAGAGGGTACAGAAACAAATGCTACTCGACGTTAACACGCGGTTCAGTCACGTCCGCAACTACATAACCGCCGAACATGTATAATAAAGATTACGGAAACAAATGCTGCAATGTAGCTGGTAACATGCTGTAAGTAATATGTATATCAGAGGCACCTAGCGATAGAACCCGAGACCACAACCCATACGAAAATGAATTCTAGCAACTTTGTCCTCCCTATTGCCGTTCAGCACCACTGTTATCTCTTCAACTGCGAGAGTTGCTTCGGGTATCAAATATGCTGTATATTATTGTTGTTGTATGTGTGAGACTGGATTTTTATTTTTATTTTTTAGCGACGTATATCTTATGTTGATCATAGCTGATGCTTCAGTGTTATTTGACAGACCAAGGGCTCCAACCCAATCGACTGTCCGCTGCGAAATTGCGCTACAGGAGCACATATAATAGAGTGCGTCAGAGCTTCGGCTTACGGCAGATGCATCCCCATCCTTCATAATCCGTCTCAGGGTTCTCCCACTGTGCTTTGATAGGACTCTGACCGCATAAGGCACAAACGTTTAACTTATTGCACGCAATTAACGAAGACTACAAATAACAAAGACTACGCGCCGCTAAAGACTACAGGAAGTCAGTTTCAGTAACGTACAAGACGCTACTGACAAAGTAACAACATATATCAGCAATACAGAAATAGTGTCAGCAGCGCTGTTCAGAAACTGCTACATCCGGTAACAATTGAACAAAGATTCAGCAGGCCCACAGTACGAATGCAAGCAACTGGATTATTAGAACTAATGATATTAGTTTTTACTGTATATTCACCGTTCTTTTCTATTTGGACCATCTGAAGATGGTTTTACAATGAAATCGAACTAGTTTTCGTGCTTTAATCGTATAAGGAAAAAATTGCTGTCAGGGCAATAAATAAAAAAAAAGATTTTCATAAACTATGTTAAGACTGGCGTCCCCTCCTATGAACCCTGTACCATCTGTTGTATCACAAGCTTTATATTCAATGCCATACCCATTACACTGTGTCTGTATCTCAAGTACAAATCCCAAAATCGTTGACTCATTGGTCACTTTTGATATATGAGAGCATCATTTGCTAGTCAAAGAACGTTTGCACATCCAATCGGCGCAGATGTTTCTTCTTCTCAGTATTCAGTAACGCGTATAAGAGTGCCTTGCGAACTTCGTACCGCTGATTTGATTACATGATGAGCGCAATAAGCTGTGGCAATTAACGCGGGCGGCTTCACGCGCCACAGAGACGGTGGACTGAGGCCTACGAGGAAGACAGGCCGTGGCACTTACGTCACATCACGTGACATCGGAGGTCTTACGAGTGACAGCAGCCGTCTGCGGCAGAAAGCGAGTAACTGTTTCAGATAAGCTCTATAATTCTTGATTGCTCGTTCAAATGCATGCAAGCTGTCTATAGCGCACGACAAAGTTAATACCTTTATTAGGCACCATGTCAGTTACATATTGGTTTCCCTTGGGCCATACCAGAGCCCAGTGTTCTCGTGGGCCTCGGTGAAGTGTGTGACTTAATACAGTATTTTTACGAGCGAACTTGGCAGCTACAATGACGGGTTACAGTTTGTGGTGAAGGAATGACGAATGCTGCTGGAAGCTGGGTGTGGTGCTTAAGAATGAGCGAAAAATTACGTTGAAATATATTAAATTATTCTCCAAAATTTCTAGTACATGCGGAGTTACACCTCCGTCAGAAGACTTGTATGCTTTCCGGGTGATGAGAATCTGCAGAATGGTGTCGTCGACGGATTGAGCAAAGAGGTAGCCGTTGGTTGCGAAGAGGGATTACCCATATTTGTGTGAATAAACGATAAATGCATCAGCGTGCAGAGCGGATGTGCGGAAACGAGACTTTGTGGCAAATGACGTGTGTCATGTTTCGAAAGCAAGGCAAACCTGTCATCAGCCCGAAGGTTATTATGGGATCCACAGTTCTTGTTATGCACGGTTCTGTTGGAGGTCGTATGCCTCTATCTTTCTCTCGCCTTGCAGCTGAGTAATCCAACCAGTCGTCCATTAAAATTGAATCCGAAACACTGTGCCTCTAGCGTTTTTCGCATACACGGGTCAAAGCAACAGGGGTAAGAAGCGGTAAGCCACAAAAAAAAAAAAAAAAAAAAAAAAAAAAAACATACGATTCACTGAATACCGAACTTCTGAATGTCTAGTCATACCAACTGAGCAGGCGAGCCACACGTTTCTGTAGTATTGACAACAAGTACTTTTCTGTCGCAAACGATCCTCGTATTATCCCCTAGCGAGAGCCGACAGTAGTACTTTACAGCTATGCCTGTCCTCTTGACAGTAACTGAAAAGTGAATTAGCTTCTTTTGCTAAAGTTTTGCGGGTATAGGCTCGAAATTGAGTTAGGGATACAGCCCGACAAAGAAATGAAATGTTATGTTGCAGCTGCTATAATATGATCCCTGAATATTAGTAGTTGATATCGAAACGTTTTGCACGGACCAAAATACGGATTTCTGTCGACATTATTGAAAGTAAAGCAATGAACCTATACTGTCTACTAAAGACTCATAAGTAGAAATGGGATAAATACATAGAGAAGAGCTCTTAGAAAGCAGCAAAGTGCTACTCCGAGTTTAGAAATTGAAATTTGTCGTAAGGTCTTACGGGACCAAACTGTTGAGGTCATCGGTCCCTAAGCTCACATACTATTTAATCTAAGTCCGCAGCTCGTGGTCTCGCGGTAGCGTTCTCGCTTCCCGAGCACGAGGTCCCGGGTTCGATTCCCGGCGGGGTCAGGGATTTTCTCTGCCTCGTGATGACTGGGTGTTGTGTGATGTCCTTCGGTTAGTTAGGTTTAAGTAGTTCTAAGTTCTAGGGGACTGATGCCCATAGATGTTAAGTCCCATAGTGCTCAGAGCCATTTGAACCATATGTAATCTAATTTAAACTAACTTACGCTAAGGACGACACACACGCCCATGCTCGAGGGAGAACTCGAACCTCCCTCGAGGGAAGCCACGCGGACCGTTACAAGACGCCATAGATCGCGCGGCTAGAAGCGATAAAAATGCAAAGAAATGTAAATATTGTATGGAATTGTTTGCTGCGATACTCTACGCAGTGGATCCACCCACCTGTCGGAAAATCGGGAAAGGTGTTCTTCCTGCGTGCACAGTGGCCTCTCTCCTTGCGTAACTGTATGAATTGCCGTGTATGTGTATTTGTAGGAGTAGGTTTAATGACATCGGTGCATGTACGTATAGCGTAGTGTTATGTCCGTGTTGTTTGACGATGATGCGAGAAGGGAGAGAACCAAACCCGATGCCGGAACGTAGCCTACTCGCCTCAAATAGCTCCAAGGGTGTCGCCGAGCCTAATGTCCCCATCCGATGTACGGATCACCATCAACAGTGTAATCTACTCTCCCTCCGTAAGACACTGCCGAGAAGTTTGGAATTTAATCCAGTACAATGGCGCAGCTGAACGGAATGGACAGTGTCCTGAAAGGAGGATATAAGATGGACATCAACAAAAGCAAAACGAGGATAATGGAATGTAGTCGAATTAAATCGGGTGATGCTGAGGGAATTAGATTAGGAAATGAGACGCTTAAAGTAGTAAATGAGTTTTGCTATTTGGGGAGAAAAACAACTCATGATGGTCGAAGTAGAGAGGATATAAAATGTAGACTGGCAATGGCAAAGAAAGCATTTCTGAAGAAGAGAATTTCGTTAACATCGAGTGTAGATTTAAGTGTCAGGAAGTCGTTTCTGAAAGTATTTGTGTGGAGTGTAGTCATGTACGGAAGTGAAGCGTGTACGATAAAAAGTTTAGACAAGAAGAGAATAGAAGCCTTCGAAATGTGGTGTTACAGAAGAGTGCTGAAGATTAGATGTGTAGATCACATAACTAATGAGGAGGTATTGAATAGAATTGAGGAGAAGAGAAATTTGTGGCACACCTTGACTAGAAGAAGCGATCGCTTGGTAGGGCATATTCTGAGGCATCAAGGGATCACCAATTTAGTACTGGAGGGCAGCGTGGAGGGTAAAAATCGTAGAGGGAGAAAAAAAAGTGGCTCTGAGCACTACGGGACTTAATTTCTGAGGCCATCAGTCCCCCAGAACTTAGAGCTACTTAAACCTAACTAAGCTAAGGACATCACACACATCCATGCCCGAGGCAGGATTCGAACCTGCGACCGTAGCGGTCACGTGGTTCCAAACTGTAGCGCCTAGAACCGCTCGGCCACCCCGGCCGGCGTTGAGGGAGACCAAGAGATGAATACACTATTCAGATTCAGAAGGATGTAGGTTGCAGCAGTTACTGGGAGATGAAGAAGCTTGTACAGGATAGAGTAGCATGGGGAGCTGCATCAAACCAGTCTCGGGACTGAAGACTACAACAACAACAATAATGGTGCGAAGATTGATGATTAGGAGCCTTATGTCACCAACTGTACTTCTTATCTCGGCCGAAAAGTAGCAGTTAAAATTTCATTTACCACCAGAATTCGAACCGGCTTACCTCCGAGACGAGCGCAACAACATGGGCATGCGTTAACGACTTTTTTCCGAATGCGGTATTTTTTTTAATTCCCCAAAAACAGTATAAATTAAGAACTAGTTTACGATGAAATGACAAAAATAAGGCGACAGCTGATTGTAGTCATCAATTATAGCATTCACAGAATGGGGAATGATATTAAGTCTTTAAAAGCAGCACAGATTTAGCAACGTCCCCCATTCGAGAGACATCTTCACTGTCACCTTTGCAAAGGTAGCTTCGTTCAACATAAAACTCCCAAATGTGTTTCAGTTTACAACTTATTTTTTGTATGGTGATTATTGGGTCTACACTTTCCGGCTTGACAAGCTCGTATAGTTTTGCTGTAACGTATTCTTGATTGTTAAATATCATGCTCAAAAATCGTTTGACATACAACGCCATCGCTTTAGACTTGATGTCGGTTAGCACCATCCCTCCAATGCTTGCATGAAATACTGCTGTCTTCACGGGCACTGGACACAATTCCCCTTTGCTAAGGTGGACATGATCGTCTTCGCCACCAATAATTGGACGGGGTGAACCGGTGCTGTTTAGTAGGCCTTGGATAAAATATACGTGTTGATAAACTGCATTCTCTGGAACTGATCAATGCTACGTTGACCATTTTCAGCCAAATCTCCCTTAATTTTCCTCGCCACTTCTCGCCAATTTACTGCTATCATTTTTAAAAGGGAAGTTGTCAATGCTATTCCAAGAGCCTTGTGTTTACTAACATGATTGGCCCATTCATTGCGAAAGTTAGCAAGTCACTTTACACTCAGAAATTTACTTTTGTTTTCATTGACGCTCGCACCTGATGCGAAACAATATTTTGCAAATGCCATCTCCAGCTGTATCACATCTGCTTGGTTTCTGATGATTACGCGTACATCGGCTGCGTAGGCACCTACCACGGTCTTTGTTCCTTTAACGGTAATGCCTGTTAGTCTATGTTGTAGCTGTCTCAAGAAAAGTTCCAGTGATGTAACGAACAGAAGCATTGATAAGGGGCTTCCTTGAGTAACGCTCCTTTTTATTTCAATTTGTTTTGTCAGTTGACAATTAACGGAGATTTGTGCAATAACACCCATTGCATTGTTCTTGCTGATGTCGATGGTTTTTGGCAGGAAGCTCATTCGGCGCATTGTCTCTATCAGGTATTTGTGATCGATTTGATCAAATGCCTTGTGGAAGTCTATGAAAAGCAGATTGTTTTTAAAAATGTAGGTTCGTAGGCTTTAGCGACTGGAGTCAATTTCCATAAAATAGATTCGAATATTTTAAACCAGGCGTTAGCGTGACTGGCACTAATAACGATGGAACAACAATTTTACTGCTACCTGCCACACTTTGCTTTCTTTCCTCTACGTATTTCAGAGGTTTAAATCTCCGTCACAGATGGATTTGTGAATTTAGTACATCATGTATATGTTGTATTAATTCGCCAGGTTAACCGAGAGCGCTAATTCGATGCCTCCTGGACTCGGGAGGCGCGTCGACCCGGATCGAATCCACCCGGCGGATTACCGACGAGGGCCGGTATGCCGGCCAGCCTGGATGTGGTTTTCAGGCAGTTTTCCACATCCCACTAGGTGAATACCGGGCTGGTCTACACGTCCCGCCTCGGTTATACGACTCGCTGACATTTGAAGAACGTTCGCACTATTTGATGGCTTACACTAGAAGCAAACAGTTGGGGTACACAGATTCCATCACAGGGGGTATGGGTTGGCGGCAGGAAGGGCATCCGGCCACCCTCCAACACTAACGTCGCCAAATTCCATTGTAACAAGGCCGACACCGCGTTGCAGTGGGACAAAGGCCCCAGAAAATGATGACGATGTACATGTCGTATTAATTCACATAAATCCACCTCATGCTGGAGGTTTAGACCTGTGACGGTAAGTGGCAGTGTCATGTTATAAAATGTGCCAACGTTTCAGCCCCTATTGGAAATGATCTTCATCGGTATATATATTACACATTTCACAATGTCATAAAATTCTTCCGACTTCTAGAGCTTGCGTTCTTGTGAAACTTGTATTACACATCGTGATGAAAGCCATTTGCAATAGTGGTCGAAACGTTTGGCACGTTTTACAACATGTCACGGTTTACAGAACTGTTGAAGCTTTCGTGGGCACTTGCTGATAAACTGCCAGTTGACTTCAGTCTAAGGTTCTTCGGCAGACGTTTGATTGATGATTTTTCTGACGTTCCGCCAGCCGAGAGGGTGGCATTGTCAAAGCTTCACTCTCTATTGCTGGTGGTGGACTGGAGCCGAGCTCGCAGCTACAGATTGACAAACATGAGAACAGCTTCAACAAGAAAGAAGAAAACCTCAAGGTGAACGGATCGTGTATTCTCGTGCTGCAGCGAACGACCGTCGCAGGTAGCAAGGAGAGAACCGCAGCGGAAATAACCATGGGAAGCCACAGGCGCCGAATTTTGAATATCTTGGGGTATACTCATCATGTTACACTTTAAAATTCATAATTACCCCCTATCCATTTACAGAAAATGCAAATGGTACTAGTAACTTAAAATACATGTGCGCTCACCTAAACAGGGAGAGTCTGGAACATGCTCCTCCTAACAGTTGTTTTGCTGAAAATTCGTTGATTAGAGGTTCCAGGTACAGTTCCCTTGCGAGATCGGAATGCATTTCCAACAATGCTACATTATTTAACCGGTCTTGCTTCATGTTGGCACTAGTGTAAGTTTTCAGTCTTCGAAATGCAGAAAACGAACGTCCTGCAGTACTCGTGGATACAGGTATCATTAAAAGAAGTAGCAATAATTTTGGTTCAAATGGCTCTGAGCACTATGGGACTTAACTTCTGAGGTCATCAGTCCCCCAGAACTTAGAACTACTTAAACCTAGCTAAGCTAAGGTCGCACGGTTCCAGACTGAAGCGCCCAGAACCGCTCGGTCACCCCGGCCGGCCGCAATAATTTTACGTACTCTGGTATCATGTTCTTCAGAGCTACACATTTGTCATTCTCTGTCCTACCTAAGTATTGCACTACACTTTCAAAGCTATCTAGTGTAACATTATGCTGTTTTACCACATCCAACGAAAAATCTCTCTGAAGAGTGTCTTACACAGTCGAAATCGTCACGTAACTACTATTTTCTTTGCCTAATAAAAGCTTTTCTGTTATGACAAGGTGTGACATTGTTTAGGGCGGAAATCTGCTTTTAAAACTGCTTGCTGTTTGATCCACTACCTCAAAAAATAAAATTTGCAACTTTTCTTGAATATCTGATGAATTATGCTTGTCATCACCTCCTAGCTTTAATGGTAATTTTCTAGGGCGTGAAACGGCGGCGGGGAGACTTAAATTCAATGTGTCACACTTTCATTTAGCATGTTCCCAAAGTGATAGCCGGCCGGGGTGGCCGAGCGGTTCTAGGCGCTACAGTCTGGAACCGCGCGACCGCTGCGGTCGCAGGTTCGAATCCTGCCTCGGCCATGGATGTGTGTTGTCCCTAGGTTAGTTAGGTTTAAGTAGTTCTAAGTTCTAGGGGACTGATGACCTCAGGAGTTAAGTCCCATAGTGCTCAGAGCCAGTTGAATTTGAACCCAAAGTGATAAAAATATACTTCTATTTCTGGCTCCTCCTACTGAAGACAAAACAGCATCTATCGAATTTTTTTTACAAGCAAGGCGGAAATTCAATTAAATTTTTTGAAGTACAGCATTAAGGTTTTTCTATTCTTTGGAATACAATAATTAGCATCTTAATATGAAATAGAGTTTCAAATCTTTCCAGACAATTTAGAATCCTTTATATTTTGCACCAGCATCATTTCGTTCATCTTGCGTATCATTAAGAAACTTCAAAAGAACTTCATAATTATTACCTGTGCACAACAGAGAGACAACACACATGCACCATCGCGTTGGATAGAACGGTCTTAAACCTTGACCTGCTTCAGTGTCGTGTGACTCTGGAAGCAACTGCTTAAGATTTCCGAATTTTCCTAGCCTCTTGGAAGAGCCACGAATAAATAAATCAAATCTTTGAGAATTAACAGAATATCTGTTAATACTGGAATGCTATTAAATGAGCCAAGCAGTGAATGTAAACAGCTCTGGATTCAATTTCTTTTCTCCCTGACTGTAATCCTTGCAGACAACGCTAATATTTGTTGCGCCGTCATAGCATTGTCCACGAAAATTGACAACTGCTCACAGAAATAGAATATCTTAATAAAATATCATTCACAGACTTAAACAGTATATCTGAATCAGTTAATGGGAGTTCATAAAGACTATAAAACAATACATGAACAGCAAAATTTTGGTCAGCAGTATGAAAACAGACGTCTGCTCTCTAATTGATATATCGGATGTCTCGTCCAACATTAATGCATATAAATCATATTCTTTTATTTGTTGAATCAAAATTCTCTGAAGAGACATGCTTATCAATGTTACAATTTCATTAATTATGTCATGAGACATCCATCTGTAACTAGTAATTAAGCCAAAGTTTCAGTCCGGGTACATCCACGGGACGAAATTTCAGAAGACTGACAAAAGTAGAAGGTACATCAACATGACCACGTAAGGCCAATCCCTGGCAAAGCAAGAACAATATTTCAGTAAAAATTTAACTTAAACGATCAGTAGAGGCCTGCATTTCTTTTGATTTAGAATGACTAAATGATGATAGAATATCTACTCTTTTTTTTCCGTAGAATTATTTGTACGAACTGAACACATGTGCAAATTACTATTTTACTGAGATTTGAATCGTTTTAGAACAGCGGGCCAGTTCTTGAAGCCGTATTTAACGAATGCATTATAGGAATCCTTCTACGCAGTAACAGTTTTTGGAGGTAATCTTTTGTTCACACACACAGACCTACAAAAAACAATAAACTCTGTCATCCTTTTCGTCAAACTGAATCCATATATGTCTTTTTAACGAACGTTTTTGAAAAGTCCTGCCCGTGCGGCTGCCTCTTTCAGCACTGGTATTATTTTCGTGGAATTACCAGAAATAGCAACAGGGATTTCATTGTCACAAGTTACCGAAGATAGATCACTTTTACTGCTACACGCTGTCAATTGGATAACACCATCACTATCAGATTATCAGACGAAGCCCTTTTGTATGTCACCGTATACTTATCCACTTTAACGATTTTGACACACAAGACGTGAAGATATAATTCCAAGTGCAGGTGACATAAGTCAAGCAGAATACAAACTAGAGGTTTATACATTTGACTTCTGACTACTTCGTTGTTCATTCAGTTGTTGAAACATGGAAATTCAAATTCGTAAGTACTGTCCATTTAGTGAATGTTTTAGCTAGGAGGGGCGGGGCACTCTTGGTAGCAGATGTTGGAGTTCAATGGTAACGTATTTGGTTGTGTCAAAAGGTTATCTTAAAAGAAACCGCTAATTAAATTCGTATTTCGTAGTATAAACTTTTTCACTGTATCGTACCCAACCGGCTTCATTTCTAGTTGTTTAATACAATAATAATAATTAAAGGTTACCGCCTTCGGTTTACGTTATTGACTTAACAAATGGCACTCCCTTAATATTCAGAGATTTTAGAAAACGGTACCTTTCCTGATACGCCAACGCAGATTTTAAATCCCCGAATTCAATTAGTCGTTTGTTTTAAGATAATCTTTTTACGGTGGTGTATTACAAAAGCAGCTGTCCATAAATGTAATGAGGGAGTCGATTTTAATTACGGTTAAGACGCATACCTTTGCAGCGCCGGTTGGGTACGATGAAAACGTATGTAACGTACTGTTATTGTTGTTGTTGTGGTTGTGGTCTTCAGTCCTGAGACTGATTTGATGCAGCTCTCCATGCTACTTTATCCTGTACAAGCTCCTTCATCTCCCAGTACTTACTGCATCCTACATCCTTCTGAATCTGTTTAGTGTATTCATCTCTTGGTCTCCCTCCACGATTTTTACCCTCCACGCTGCCCTCCAATGCTACATTTGTGATCCCTTGATGCCTAAGAACATGTCCTACCAACCGGTCCCTTCTTCTTGTCAAGTTGTGCCACAAACTCCTCTTCTCCTCAATTCTGTTCAATACCTCCTCATTAGTTATGTGATCTACACATCTAATCTTCAGCATTCTTCTGTAGTACCACATTTCATAAGCTTCTATTCTCTTCTTGCCCAAGCTATTTTTATCGTCCATGTTTCACTTCCATACATGGCTACACTCCATACAAATATTTTCAGAAACGTGACACTTAAATCTGTACTCGATGTTAACAAATTTCTCTTCTTCAGAAACGCTTTCCTTGCTATTGCCAGTCTACATTTTATATCCTCTCTACTTCGACCATCATCAGGTATTTTGCTCCCCAAATAGTAAAAGTCCTTTACTACTTTAAGTGTCTCATTTCCTAATCTAATTCCCTCAGCATCACCCGACTTAATTCGACTACATTCCATTATCCTCGTTTTACTTTTGTTGATGTTCATCTTATATCCTCCTTTCAAGACACTGTCCATTCCGTTCAACTGCTCTTCCAAGTCCTTTGCTATCTCTGACAGAATTACAATGTCATCGGCTAACCTCAAAATTTTTATTTCTTCTCCATGGATTGTAATACCTACTCCGCATTTTTCTTTTGTTTCCTTTACTGCTTGCTCAATATACAGATTGAATAACATTGGGGAGAGGCTACAACCTTGTCTCACTCTCTTCCCAACCACTGCTTCCCTTTTATGTCCCTCGACTCTTATAACTGCCATCTGGTTTCTCTACAATTTGTAAATAGCCTTTCGCTCCCTGTATTTTACCCGTGCCACTTTTAGATTTTGAAAGACAGTATTCCAGTCAACATTGTCAAAAGCTTTCTCTAAGTCTACAAATGCTAGAAACGTAGGTTTGCCTTTCCTTAATCTTTCTTCTAAGATAAGTCGTAAGTTCAATATTGCCTCACGTGTTCCAATACTTCTACGGAATCCAAACTGATCTTCCCCGAGGCCGGTTTCTACCAGTTTTTCCATCGTCTGTAAAGAATTCGTGTTAGTATTTTGCAGCTGTGACTTATTAAACTGATAGTTCGGTAATTTTCACATCTGTCAACACCTGCTTTGGGATTGGAATTATTATATTCTTCTTGAAGTCTGAGGGTATTTCGCCTGTTTCATACGTCTTGCTCACCAGATGGTAGAGTTTTGTCAGGACTGGCTCTCCCAAGGCCGTCAGTAGTTCTAATGTAATGTTGTCTACTCCCGGGGCCTTGTTTCGACTCCGGTCTTTCAGTGCTCTGTCAAAGACGAAAACCTTTGCAGTGCCGGTTGGGTACTATGAAAACGTATGTAACGTACAGAAAAAAATAACACTACAATTTTCAATGAGGTATGCTGTGCATACCCACTGAAATTCTGGGGTCTACTTGAGCGACCGAGCATATCCGTAGTCGGCGCCTATGTGGAAGGTCCTTGGATGTTGGCACGCCAGGCACATGTAACCTGGGATCGCGAGCTTTAATCCAGTCCACCGACAGCAAGGGTGGGGGGTGGGAGGGGGTGGGGGTGGGGGGGGGTGGGGGGGGGGGAGGGGACGAAACTTTGATAGTCTGAAAAATCATCAGGCAAAAGTCGGACGAAGTATCCGAGACAGAAGACGACTGGCAATTTGATAACGCGGCCTAAAATTCAGAAGTATTTTATAGATATTTATAATGGAAATCTATTTTGTTACGAACTGTTTTTAAACTTAATTAAAAAGAGCACATGAAAAACTATTTCACTTTAAAATAAATCATTCGGCTTACTGAAATGTAACCAGATAATAAGTAAACTGGTGGTTGCAGTAGTGCTGATAAATTGCTCGATAACCATAGTTGGAGTCACGAACGATGGCGGTCGACTTCAGGCTTGTTCTGTGCACCTACGTCACGTATTCTCCGACAGCCAATGAGCGTTCAGTAGTGAGCTCTTTGCTGTAAATGCTGTAGCTAATGCGAGCATTAAACGTGACCGTTGCGAGTTGTTTAGTGAATTTCGATTCAGTTTGTTTCGAGTTCCGATCGCTGATTGTGGTAGTAATTGATAAGTTCTGCGTAAGCAGGCGAGAGACAATTTTAAGGATATAAGCGTTCTTCAGGCAAAAAGCACGCGCATGCGCGTACCGCAACTGCCGCTTGAAATCGTCGACAATGCAGTCCGTGTCTCGACATGCGAGTACCGCCCCTGTTTGTGATAATTTACTACACCAAATTACAACTGATCGTTGAGAACTTTTATTTCTGCTTGTAATTTGAGGTAATCGCCTCTCAATTGTCGTATAATTATGTTTCCCATTCAATGCAGAACATTTACACAGCAATCATCAACTTCATAGAGTAAAACACAGCTCCAGAATTCAACTGTGCGATTTCTCTGTTCGTCCCATGTACAAGTTCTACATCTACATTTATACTGCGCAAGCCACCCAACGGTGTGTCGCGGAGGGCACTTTACGTGCCACTGTCATTACCTCCCTTTCCTGTTCCAGCCGCGTATGGTTCGCGGGAAGAACGACTGCCGGAAAGCCTGCGTACGCGCTCGAATCTCTCTAATTTTACATTCGTGATGTCCTCGGGAGGTATAAGTAGGGGGAAGCAACATATTCGATACCTCATCCAGAAACGCACCCCCTCGAAACCTGGACAGCAAGCTACACCGCGATGCAGAGCGCCTCTCTTGCAGAGTCTACCACATGAGTTAGCTAAACATCTCCGTAACGCTATCACGCTTGCCAAATAACCCTGTGACGAAACGCGCCGCTCTTCCTCGGATCTTCTCTATCTCCTCTGTCAACCCGACCTGGTACGGATCCCACACTGATGAGCAAGACTCAATTATAGGTCGAACGAGTGTTTTGTAAGCCACCTCCTTTGTTGATGGACTACATTTTCTAAGGACTCTCCCAATGAATCTCAACCTGGCACCCGCCTTACCAACAATTAATTTTATACGATCATTCCACTTCAGATCGTTCCGTACGCATACTCCCAGATATTTTACAGAAATAACTGCTACCAGGGTTTGTTCCGCTATCATACAATCATACAATAAAGGATTCTTCTTTCTATGTATTCGCAGTACACTACATTTGTCTATGTTAAGGGTCAGTTGCCACTCCCTGCACCAAGTGCGTATCCGCTGCAGATCTTCCTACATTTCGCTGCAATTTTCTAATGCTGCAACTTCACTGTATACTACAGCATCATCCGCGAAAATCCGCATGGACATCCCAACCCTATCTACTAGATCATTTATATATATTGTGAAAAGCAATGGTCCCATAACACTACCCTGTGGCACGTCAGAGATTACTTTAACGTCTGAAGACGTCTCTCCATTGAGAACAACATGCTGTGTTCTGTTTACTAAAAACTCTTCAATCCAGCCACACAGCTGTCCATGAACCTGTGGCCAAAAGGAGCAAAAAGCATGATATGGGCGTATAGCCGGAAATATCTACCAAAGGAGGTACACCCACTTGAAGACAGAGATAGGAGATCTTTGACGATCACCCCGGTAACAGCACTAGACATGTGGGCCGCCAGCATGGGATCAACCAGACGACCGTATGGAACATTCTCTACGACAGCTGCAGCTAGCTATTGGTATCACTTACAACGCGTGAAGGCCTTATTACCTACGGACTTGCCTCTGCGGCGAAGGTTTTGTTACTGGTTCGTTGCACAAGCCACCACAGTGCTAGGACATCTGTTATCCATTCTATTTACAGATGAAGCTACCTTTACGAATTGCGTAATCGTCAGCATTCACAATAACCAACTGCGAGCTGTAGTATGACGGCAGCGAACCTTCAACATCAGTTCAGCCCCAATTATTGGCGACACCTGGAAGATGCGTCTTTCGTGGTGCGAGGGTACATGATGGTACTCCACCTCACTGCTGTCTTGAGTATGGAGTTAAAACACTAGCACAAACTGAACATTCCCACTTGCTAGTGTGTTCTGATATGAGTTTTCAATTCAGAAATATCGTTTATATCAACCTGCATGTTGATGTATCTCCCTTGGACACGTTTCCGGCAGTATGTCCATATGACAATTTTCGCTCTCATTTAGTAAAACCACCATTTATATTTGTGGACATGTTAGACATCATGCGACTTCTGTCACTTATGATGTGTTGTTCATAGAGTGTACAAAAAGTTTCAGATGTATTTTCATTCATGCCAACTTGTCGTTTGGACACGGAAATAGTAGACACGGAACAGTGTCTTGTGTTTTATTACCTGTTAACGTTTCCAATCATAGAGATAATTGAGATGTACTTTGAAAGAACGTTACGTGTTTATGATTTTTAATTTGTTGTAGAGTATTTGAAGAATTGACATCAAAAAATTTTCTGAGCTCCTCAACAGTGTCATGGCTGCTTCAAAATCGAAGCGCAATTGGCGTGATGAAAGACAGGATATTCCACAAGAGTGGCCGAACGGTTCTAGGCTCTTCAGTCCGGAACCGCGCTGCTGCTACGGTCGCAGGTTCGAATCCTGCCTCGGGTGTGGATGTGTGTGATGTCCTTAGGTTAGTTAGGTTTAAGTAGTTCTAAGTCTAGGGGACTGATGACCTCAGATGTTAAGTCCCATAGTGCTCAGAGCCATTTGAATATTCCACAAGATATGAAAAATCAAGACAGCTTCTGAGTGTGTTGGAGATAACACTGCAAATCAACAACACATAAAGGAAGAGGAGCACATCGACTGAGGGAAGTACCGCCGACAGTGTCATCGCGATCTTCAGCACCAAAATATAAGCGGCGCATTTTTTCAGTGCACTGCGAGATTCAGTTCGTCAGTGCTCGGAATAGTTTAACAAAAATGGCTCAGAATTAAAACTGTTTCAAGACTCTCATTTCACTAAGTCTCTATTTAGCGATGCTTCCTTATTTCGGTCTGCTTGTTTTACTTAATTTATTTGACGATAAAACCGACACAGGGATCCCACATACGTTAACTGACGCAAATAGAGTAGACGTAACTATCAACAAATGGCAATATTACTACAACGGAAAAAGAACGTCGTTGATGAGGAAGGTAATGACTGCATGCATTGTATTTTAATAACAAGTTTTGTATGAGAGAATATGAGGCTGTTAGTCTGCAGATAAGTGTATCAGCATCTGAAAAAGTATATAGAAGATAAGAGATGGTTCTTTACGGACGGTTACCGAAATAACGGGAGCTTCTGAAAGAATGTGATTGATGCCACGTTGAAGCACCTCTAAACCTTCATACAACTGCGATTCATGGAGGATTATACAAACTCGTTAATTGCATCCGGGAGCACGCTGCAGCATTCGCTGTGCTAGTGCAGCACTTTCTAGCATGTGCATTGTTGCGACAGGAAACCGGCGGCAAAAAGGCTCTGAAAAGTCGCTCACATACACCCAAAGTCGTATAATTAAGCAAGACCGGAGAGACGTTTTAATTCATCTACATGTTTATTAACCTAAGTCTCAAGGTTTTACATGCAGTGTCTTTTTTGTGTAATGATACCTGTAACACACAGGAGTTTAAAGCATACACATAATCCGATATCACAATTCACCCTAGGAGATTAGCAGCAGAAGTGACCCAGTACCATGAAACTGAATGAGCTCAACTTGTTGAAAGCAAATACGGTTTTCAAAAATCGCAACAAACGATCTGCCACTAGAATATAAAGGACACCAACATTAAGCTGTGATCAGTATATACCAACGAGAAAGACTGGACAATTCAAAAGAATACTGAGGAAGATAGAGCACATGTCAAAGTAAATGCTGACAAATTACGAAATATTTGAATATTTAGAGATCGTAAGAAGCTTGTGGACTAAAATACTATAGATTGTCGATCAGAAGTAGATGGAAAATGGGAAATAAGATTATAAATCTCTAAAGGTTCATGGAACATGCAGTTAAAAGTGTCGAAGCAATAAAAATGATTATGGATAATGGAAGGAAACACAAGAATGGAACAAATCACCACCACCTAGGGAGAAGGACGCGGCGCGGTGTGTGTGACGTCACCCGCAGTGGGTTAGGCTTGCCGAGGCGCTGCGCTGACAGAATCGAGGAGCACGTCCTGCGGTATTTCTCAAAACCTTTTACCGAATGTATTATGTAAAAAAAAAAATTGATTTCTACGTTGCCTGTAGCTTTACACGTCGGCATCATGTTGAAATGCCCATCATTTCGTTATTGGTCATAATTGTAGTGGTATTTCTCATATAAATAACAAGTTGGAAAACACTGCAGTGGTAAATAGGGGTCGCTATGATTTTGGGTTTGGTGTGTGTTACATCATACGTTGCTGCAAATGAAATTTAGCTAAGATATTGAATTTCTCTTTAGACTTGGGTAAAGGTCTGTCTCCCATCTCCAGAAAATTGATCTTAGTTTGCATGTTCTTTTGCAATCGCATGATCGCGGGAACGATGTATTCATAACATCCCTCATATCTCGTAAACCGTTCGATATATCGAAACGAGATTTTGGCCAATGATAGCAAACAAATAGCAGAGTGTTTTGCCTTATGGTTACCATACGGTACTTACGTCGAAATGGCAAAAGCTGCAGTTTTTATTTTATTTTGTTCAAACCAGTACTTCAGTTTTTTAAGAGTCGTGGACAGCTAGTGGAAAGAGAATTTACTAGTATGAAAAACATGAAATTTCTTCTCTTACGCTACTGCAAACGGACACAAAGAGATTTTCTATAAGCTATTGACCACTCTGGTCACTAATTGTTTGTTTAATGATACATCGTGTTTCAGGATTATGTCGCAACTGCTACTGCAAGGTTGTTTTGAGCGAATTATACTGGGTTTTGGAGAAAGAAGCAAAATTAAATATTTCAACAAAAGAAATGTAGCTGTTACTCGTAACACTTGATGTTTTTTCAAATAAGAAAGATTAACATTTCAGACAAAAATAAAACGCCAATTCTGTTGCAATTTTCTCAGAATCGTGTAACCCGTAGTATTCTGATTAGTGAACAGCTGTGACTAAAACTTTCGAAAATATTTGCTTCCTGTTCATCATCTGACAACTATGAACATAATTCACAGCAAATAGTGTACCATCTTTACGTTACTATACCC
Source organism: Schistocerca piceifrons (assembly GCF_021461385.2). Taxonomy (NCBI): domain Eukaryota; kingdom Metazoa; phylum Arthropoda; class Insecta; order Orthoptera; family Acrididae; genus Schistocerca; species Schistocerca piceifrons. Next base: position 467,470,878 of record NC_060141.1, on the reverse strand, counting down.
ATTCAAAGTGAAGTTGCGAACATATTCACCTTAATTATCTCTTGATGTGTTAAAGATAAATTATATATATTTATAATCCATTTTGCCGGCCGGTGTAGTCGAGAGGTTCTACGCGCTTCAGTCTGGAACCGCGCGACTGCTACGGTCGCAGGTTCGAATCCTGCCTCGGGCATGGATGTGTGTGATGTCCTTAGGTTAGTTAGGTTTAAGTAGTTCTAAGTTCTAGGGGACTGATGACCTCAGATACCTCAGATGTTAAGTCCCATAGTGCTCAGAGCCATTTGAACCATTTATAATCCATTTTAATGTTACGAATTGTCCCAAGCGGTTCATAAAATAATGAACATTTTGTCTTTGTAACCTTATTAACCAAAAATAAACAGGTATCAAATATGTTAAAAAGATACTTTCGTTGATGGATTAGGAGATATTTGTAATAAGAAGATTCAGTCCCTCACTCTGTACAGAGATAGGAATGGAAAATGGTACACAATTTGCGGTAATTGTTCATATGTCAAAGATAACTGAAGTGTAGAAAGAAAGTCCCTTGGCAAGTTTCACTGTGTCTATTTAGAACAAAATAAGAGAAGAAATTTCACGTTTTTCATACGAGAAAATTCTCTTTTTAGTAGCTGTTCATGACTTAAAAATTACAGTACTGGTTTGAAAAAAACATGAAATAAAAACTGTAGCTCCTGTCACATCGCAGTAAATAAAGTTCTGCATGTTAACCATACGCCTACGGTGCTGCCGCAGTGGTAACACCGGTTCCCGTCAGATCACCGAAGATATGCGCTGTTGGGCTGGGCTAGCACTTGGATGGGTGGCCTTCCGGCCTGCCGAGCGCTGTTGGCTAGCGGGGTGCAATCAGCCCTTGTGAGGTAAACTGAGGAGCTACTTGATTAAGAAGTAGCGGCTCCGGTCTCGGGAACTGACATTCGGTCGGGAGAGCGGTGTTGCTGACCACATGCCCCTCCATACCCGCATCCAGTGATGATGCCTGTGATCTGAGAAGGACACGGTGGCCGGTCAGTATCCTTGGGCCTTCATGGCCTGTTCAGAGTGGAGTTTAGTTGTAGAGCATGTTAACCATATGGAAAAACACTCTCTTCTTTGCGTGCTATCATTGGCCAAAATCTCGTTTCCATATACACTACTGGCCATTAAAATTGCTACACCACGAAGGTGACGTGCTACAGACGCGAAATTTAACCGAGAGGAAGACGATGCTGTGATATGCAAATGATTAGCTTTTCAGTGCATTCACACAAGGTTGGCGCCGATGGCGACACCTACAACGTGCTGGCATGAGGAAAGTATCCAACCGATTTCTCATACACAAACAGCAGTTGACCGGCATTGCTTGGTGAAACGTTGTTGTGATGCCTCGTGTAAAGAGGAAAAATGCGTACCATCACGTTTCCGACTTTCTTAAGGATCGGATTGTAGCCTATCACGATTACGGTTTACCGTATCGCGACATTGCTGCTCCCGTTGGTAGAGATCCATTGACTGTTAGCAGAATAGGGAATCGGTGGGTTCAGGAGGGTAATACGGAACTCCGTGCTGGATCCCAATGGCCTCGTATCACTAGCAGTCGAGATGACAGGCATCTTATCCGCATGGCTGTAACGGATCGTGCAGCCACGTATCGATCCCTGAGTCAACAGGTGAGGACGTTTGCAAAACAACTACCATTTGCACGAACAAAAAAAAAAAAAAAATGGCTCTGAGCACTATGGGACTTAACATCTGTGGTCATCAGTCCCCTAGAACTTAGAACTACTTAAACCGAACTAACCTAAGGACATCACACACATCCATGCCCGAGGCAGGATTCGAACCTGCGACCGTAGCAGTCGCGCGGTTCCGGACTGCGCGCCTAGAACCGCTAGACCACCGCGGCCGGCTCTGCACGAACAGTTCGACGACGTTTGCAGCAGAATGGACTATCAGCTCGGAGACCGTGGCTGCGATTACCCTTGATGCTGCATCACAGACAGGAGCGCCTGCGATGTTGTACTCAACGACGAACCTGGGCCGGCCGCGGTGGTCTCGCGGTTCTAGGCGCTCAGTCCGGAACCGCGCGACTGCTACGGTCGCAGGTTCGAATCCTGCCTCGGGCATGGATGTGTGTGATGTCCTTAGGTTAGTTAGGTTTAAGTAGTTCTAAGTTCTAGGGGACTGATGACCACAGATGTTAAATCCCATAGTGCTCAGAGCCATTTGAACCATTTTTGACGAACCTGGGTGCACAAATGGCAAAACGTCATTTCTTCGGATGAATTCAGGTTCTGTTTACAGCCTCATGATGGTCGCATCTGTGTTTGGCGACATTGCGGTGAACGCACGTTGGAAGCGTGTATTCGTCATCGCCATACTGGTGTATCACCTGGCGTGATGGTATGGGGTGCCATTGGTTACACGTCTCGCTCGCCTCTTGTTCGCATTGACGGTACTTTGAACAGTGGATGTTACATTTCAGATGTGTTACGACCCGTGGTTCTAACCTTCATTCGATCCCAGCGAAACCCTACATTTCAGCAGGATAATACACGACCGCAGGTCCTGTACGGGCCTTTCTGGATACAGAAAATGTTCGACTGCCGCCCTGGCCAGCACATTCTCCAGATCTCTCACCAATTGAAAACGTCTGGTCAATGGTGGCCGAGCAACTGACTCGTCACAATACACCAGTCACTACTCTTGATGAACTGTGGTATCGTGTTGAAGCTGCATGGGCAGCTGTACCTGTACACGCCATCCAAGCTCTGTTTGACTCAATGCCCAGGCGTATGAAGGCCGTTATTACGGCCGGAGGTGGTTGTTCTGGGTACTGATTTCTCAGGATCTATGCACCCAATTAGCGTGAAAATGTAATCACATATCTGTTCTAGTATAAGATCTTTGTCCAATAAATACCCGTTTATCATCTGCATATCTTCTTGGTGTAGCAATTTTAATGGCCAGTAGTGTATCTAACGGTCTGCGAGATGTGACGGATGTTATGGATATTTCATTCCCGTGCTCGTGCGATCGGCAATGAAAATACTACTTAAAATCCATTTTTTCGGGGCTGGAGACAGATAGTGAGACCATCTCCCAAGTCTAAAGAAAAAATCAATATGTTAGCTAAATTTCATTTGCACTAACGCAAATGATGTAACGTGCACCAAATGCAAAATTACAGCGATCTCTATTTTTCGCTGCAGAGTTTTCCAACTTGTTATTTATACAGCACATATCACAAAAAAATTATGACAATTAATGAAATGATGGGCATTTTACCATGAAGCTGACGTGTAAAACTACAAGTCACGTAGAAATACAGTTTTTTTTACCGAATAAATTCTGTGAAATGTTTTGAGAAATACAGCAGGGCGTGCTCCTCGATTCTGTCAGTGCAGCGCCTCGACAAGTATGGCCTGTTCTGGGTGACGTCACATCGACCGCACCGCAGCCTTCTCTCTTGGGGGTGGTGAAAAAATCTGAGAGGAGATCCATTCTACGTGTCCCATAGGAAGACGAACTAATGCTCAAAGTGCTGCATGGAAGGATAGCTGTTTATAAATGTTACTGTTATACTTTAAAGGATGTCGAAAACGCAATGAGGAAAAGTTGTCACAGAGATATGTACGCCATAAATGACTGAGCACCAGTCAGTCATTTATGCCATGCAATTGCGACTGTGAAAGTAAACTATTCTTAAAATACATAGTTTCGACACCTGTCGCGACGAAACGCCATCCATTCGCACTCAAGCCAAACAGAGGGGCATGAGATGTGAATAACACGGTTTCTGCAAAGGGTACCAAATACAGAAAACCTAAAAAATGCATTCGGAATTAAGCTCGGTATAGATTTCGTAGTTAATGTCAGGCGCTGTTTACTGATTAGAAATATATGTTGTATCATGATCTGTATTTCAAATCAATAGATTTTTATCGTATTACCGACAACTTTTATTACGATTTGTAGTTCGTCGTCGAAATATACTTAACTATAAATATGGCCATCTGACGAATTGCTTGCATAAGTTTGAATGGAAGATCATGGGCAAATAAAAATTTCAGAATAATGCATCACGACTGGAAGCTGTTTTTGCTCATATCTTCGTGCACCGGTAAGAAATGCAAGATTATGCAGTATGGTAGAGGAACGAACACGTAATTAGAAAAGGAAGGAAGAATAAGCTATAGGGTCCCACCGAGAAGCCAGGTCATTATAGGCGGAGCACAAGCTCGCATTGTTTAAGGAAAGCGACCGCGGCCTTTCCAAAGGAACAATGATTGTTGTGTTAAGTGACTTAGGTAAACTACGGGAAACTTAAATCTTGTTGGGCAGACCGTTATTTGAACCCAGCTCCTTCCGAAGGCGTGTCCACCACAAGCAGTTTCTCCATTAGTAGAAACAGAGCAACGCAGCTGCGAATGTGGACGGTTTGGGAGTTTTATCCTTCGATGTATTGCAACATAAAGCAGCTATACGCTTAGACAACGTTTATGTTAAGAATATCAAATAAATCTCAATTTCTAACATAGTAAATGGGTTGGAATGGGCGAAGGAAGAATTTTGAATAAAAATAACCACTGGTGTTGAACATTCTCCTAGATATGGGTATCATTTTGCTTAAACTAAAGCATGTCACAGTATTCTAATGAGAACTGAAAAGATGTGAGCAATGAAACTGTGAAACCTTTTTAAAGATTGTATAGGAAGATTAAAACTGAACAGTAAGATATTATGCGGACGACCCGACGAAAAAGTCTGTGTAGAACTGTTACCAAATACTCTTCTGAGAGTCACCATTCTAACAAATCTCGTAATGCGTGTAATGGATACGAAACATCCAATTTCTATGGTTCTGTAACTTGATTTTTGCCCTGCTCTTGTCAGGACTAAAACATCGAATTTCTGTTTCAGAGAAGAGGTCTGAAGTGTTAACTCACTTAGCGTCTATACGGAGATGAGCCAGGATAACCCAGCCTTTTCGGACCAGTCACCGCACGAGAATGGCGGCGGCGGCAGTTTGCCGGTGAGTGTAAGAGTTGATGTGGACTGTACGGCTAATTTAAAGAGTGCAAATTGCATCCATATACACGAGTACTGCATATTAAATGCTTTTTAAAATGACTCCAGGGCTGGATATCAGACGTTAAGGAAAAGTGAGGAGGAGGCTCACAGATTAGGTAAACTAAAGGATTAACGTCATTTTTTGTTTTCCTCTTTGGATTGAAGGAGTGGTCTTTTTCTGCTTCTGTACATTTCTCTTTCTTTACTCTCTCTGCCTTTTCGTCTTCCTCCTACGAGTCTCCTTCAGAGCTACTTCTTCACCGCTCTCCACACTCCCCGGACTTAAGCCGTCTTCACTACAACTTGACTCCTAAATAGAAGGAATCACTTCGTGGTGTTCGCCTCAGTATTGTTACAGATATTCTTCGAGCAATAGACCACTCCACAAGGACTATCAACTCAACTGTCAGTGCTAAGGGTATCCCACGACTCGCACATCGCTGGCAACAATTATACACTCCTGGAAATTGAAATAAGAACACCGTGAATTCATTGTCCCAGGAAGGGGAAACTTTATTGACACATTCCTGGGGTCAGATACATCACATGATCACACTGACAGAACCACAGGCACATAGACACAGGCAACAGAGCATGCACAATGTCAGCACTAGTACAGTGTATATCCACCTTTCGCAGCAATGCAGGCTGCTATTCTCCCATGGAGACGATCGTAGAGATGCTGGATGTAGTCCTGTGGAACTGCTTGCCATGCCATTTCCACCTGGCCCCTCAGTTGGACCAGCGTTCGTGCTGGACGTGCAGACCGCGTGAGACGACGCTTCATCCAGTCCCAAACATGCTCAATGGGGGACAGATCCGGAGATCTTGCTGGCCAGGGTAGTTGACTTACACCTTCTAGAGCACGTTGGGTGGCACGGGATACATGCGGACGTGCATTGTCCTGTTGGAACAGCAAGTTCCCTTGCCGGTCTAGGAATGGTAGAACGATGGGTTCGATGACGGTTTGGATGTACCGTGCACTATTCAGTGTCCCCTCGACGATCACCAGTGGTGTACGGCCAGTGTAGGAGATCGCTCCCCACACCATGATGCCGGGTGTTGGCCCTGTGTGCCTCGGTCGTATGCAGTCCTGATTGTGGCGCTCACCTGCACGGCGCCAAACACGCATACGACCATCATTGGCACCAAGGCAGAAGCGACTCTCATCGCTGAAGACGACACGTCTCCATTCGTCCCTCCATTCACGCCTGTCGCGGCACCACTGGAGGCGGGCTGCACGATGTTGGGGCGTGAGCGGAAGACGGCCTAACGGTGTGTGGGACCGTAGCCCAGCTTCATGGAGACGGTTGCGAATGGTCCTCGCCGATACCCCAGGAGCAACAGCGTCCCTAATTTGCTGGGAAGTGGCGGTGCGGTCCCCTACGGCACTGCGTAGGATCCTACGGTCTTGGCGTGCATCCGTGCGTCGCTGCGGTCCGGTCCCAGGTCGACGGGCACGTGCACCTTCCGCCGACCACTGGCGACAACATCGATGTACTGTGGAGACCTCACGCCCCACGTGTTGAGCAATTCGGCGGTACGTCCACCCGGCCTCCCGCATGCCCACTATACGCCCTCGCTCAAAGTCCGTCAACTGCACATACGGTTCACGTCCACGCTGTCGCGGCATGCTACCAGTGTTAAAGACTGCGATGGAGCTCCGTATGCCACGGCAAACTGGCTGACACTGACGGCGGCGGTGCACAAATGCTGCGCAGCTAGCGCCATTCGACGGCCAACACCGCGGTTCCTGGTGTGTCCGCTGTGCCGTGCGTGTGATCATTGCTTGTACAGCCCTCTCGCAGTGTCCGGAGCAAGTATGGTGGGTCTGACACACCGGTGTCAATGTGTTCTTTTTTCCATTTCCAGGAGTGTACACAATCCTGTTGACTACTTTGAAGGACAGTAAAGCTTTGAAACATGTATGTGTCTTTTGTAAGTTGTAAATAAATAGTTGCCACTGTTCAAGTTTCAACCCTCGTACTGTGTTACTTTTTTTCATTTCTCAAATAGTCGTCGTTCTGCCATGTAAATAAAAAAAATAAATGAATCAAACCGACTCTTTTCACTTTTCTGCCACTATCCAGTCATCAAAAAACCAAATACAGGTAACCGATTATCTGGTTGCATGTTGCATAGATCATTTGAAAGTCTTTTTTTCTAAATTTCTTTGGATCAAGTTGGTTTTCGAATATCTTTACATGATCAGTTTTAACATTAATGAACATATTGTTTGTCATTGCTACTCAAGAAACTACGCATAAAAATTAGCTTTTTTCAGGCCGCAAGCTTTTAATTAGAAAATTCTCTGGTATAAAAGATTTGTCCAGAACAAATGATTGTACAGATAGGATAGAATATGTACGGGGTGATTCCGTAATAATGCTACAAACTTTCAGGGAAGATGACGAAAGGTAAATGTATCAGTTTGAGGTAAGTTACCCTGATCCGGAAAGAGCCGAGTCGAAAGTTATAAGCAAAAGTCGTTCTGATACCCCTGATCGTGGGATACACGTACCGATAGTGTTGTTGCTGAGATTACAGGGTAGGAAATCCGACGAGCACTTGGGTATAGAGATTGGGACAATAAATCAAATAATTCAATGCAGATGGCGTACTGTGTACTGACATGAACAGTCCTGGTGTACAGTATCTGTATTGTAGTAGACTGCGGTCTGTATTTACAAGCTTAAGTCTAAAATAGAACAGCCCGAACCATATGAAGCGACACCCGGTGACGGAACTTGCAGGCATGATTTTCGTGTGTGAGCAAGCAAGAAAAAGGAAGCAGCACAGGGTGCGGGGAATTGTAGAGAACCTAATATTCGCAGAAGATATCCGGCTCACGTCATGGTTCGAAGATTAAGTGACGACGAACTACACCGACCGCAGGCGAACAAAATGCAGTGCTTGCTCAAGTGGAAGAGGCGCCTGCTACCAGCTCTCGCTCAGATGCACGTGAAATGAATGTTTTTCAGAGTACTGTGTGGCAAGTATTACAGGAAATGCAGCTGCACCCCTACCAACCAAAGTAAGTGCGTGCTTTGACTTCTGCTGACTTCGGATCACGTTTCGTGTTCAGCCAGTAGTTCTTACAGCGCCTTAAAGTCGATCCTCACTTTCCTGCATATGTACTTTTCACAGGTGAAGCCTGTTTCACGAAAGAGGGAGCGCAAAATAGCCACAATAGTCATATTTGGGTCGATGAGAATCTCCACGCCACAGTTGTGAAAAGTCATCAATACAGATTATCTGCCAACGTGTGGGCGGGCATAGTCAACGATTATGTTCTAGGCCCGTATGTTCTTCCTCCCGGTTTAAGTGTACCAGTGTGCACACGTTTATCAGAACCATACTACCCAGGTTCCTGGAACATATCACACTTGTAATTCGTCAACGTATGTGGTTCCAACATGATGGAGCCCCACCTCACTTTGGACTGAGGTCTCGTGAACCCCTGGATCAAACATTCCTTGAAAACTGGATAAGCGGAAAAGGTTCTGTTTCGTGGAAAGCACTTTCTCCTGACCTCACACGACTCGACTTCTTCTTGTGCGGTCATGTGAGAATTCTTGTGTAAGAGACGTCTGTCGATACTGAAAAGAATCTCATGGCGAGATTTCTCATTACCTGCGACACTGTTTAAACGACAAAGGGGATTTTAGAGCGGGTGTGACAGAAATTTGTGCGACGATGCCATGCCTACACTGACGACATTTTGAACAACTGTTGCAAATGCAGCAACTTACGAAACTTGTGCAGGTAAATTGAATTCATCATTATTGTACCGTGGACTTAAGATTTTCGGTCTCTCTGATATCAAGTTACTTGCGCCATTGCTAGTCCATCAACACGGGACATTATCTGAGGGTATTAGAAGTGTTCAGCGGGAATTCTGTACGCCGTTATCAGCATACGAAAGTTGTGGCCTTAGTTCCAGCGCTGCGCTAGTCTAAGGTGGAGCCCTATATTCAGGGTGGTTCAAAAACAAATGTACACATTTCGCGATTGAAATTTATGGATAAACAGAAGAGTAAATGTTAAACAAAGTTTTGTCTGAAACTGCTTGATTTCCAAGTTATGGTGCATAATGTCATTTGTGATATGCCTTACATCAGGGGCCAGTACAACCTTTTCGCGCGTCGTTCAAAAATGGTTCAAATGGCTCTGATCACTATGGGACTCAACTGCTGAGGTCATTAGTCCCCTAGAACTTAGAACTAGTTAAACCTAACTAACCTAAGGACATCACAAACATCCATGCCCGAGGCAGGATTCGAACCTGCGACCGCAGCGGTCTTGCGGTTCTGGACCGCAGCGCCTTTAACCGCACGGCCACTTCGGCCGGCCTTTCGCGCGTCGTGTTCGGCTGCATATCGACTGATGTTGCTTTGCCGACGGTGCACCTGCACATTCAAGTCGGAAGGAAAAACAGTATCTCAAAGCTCCTTACCGCGAAAAGTGGCCAGATAGTGCAGGACCAGTCGCTTGGCCCGCCAGATCTCTGGATCTCAACCGCTCGATTTTGTCTTTGGGGCTGTCTCATGAAACTCGCGGATGTGCGCAATTGAGAATGTAGCGCAACTACAGCAGGGGACTGAAAATAGCTGTGCAACTCTGCAGAGTGAGATTAACGGAGCTTGCAAATTTCCGAGAGCGGTAAGAAGTCGAGCACGTTATTGTCTTCGTCTACATGGACATCATTTTGAAAATGTCCTGGAGTAAACGGACAGTACAAAGATGAGTTGAATTTCGTGTCGTTGCTTTCTGAGAAGAATTAAAATGGCTCTGAGCACTTTGAGACTTAACATCTGCGGTCATCTGTCCCCTAGACTTAGAGCTACTTAAACCTAACTAACCTAAGGACATCACACACATCCATGCCCGAGGCAGGATTCGAACCTGCGACCGTAGCAGTCGCGCGGTTCCGGACTGAGCGCCTAGAACCGCAAGACCACCGCGGCCGGCTGAAAAGAATTAACTTTATGTTATTGTGTTGGACTTGTGATGCATACTTTACTGTATAACTCCGAAATAAAGCAATTTCAGACAAAACTTTAATTTTTTACTCTCACGTTGGTATATATATCACACTCACGAAGTGTGTGCAGTTAAATTCGAATCAGCCTGGCTGGCTCTGAGCACTATCCGACTTAACTTCTGAGGTCATCAGTCGCCTAGAACTTAGATCTAATTAAACCTAACTAACCTAAGGACATCACACGCATCCATGCCTGAGGCAGGATTCGAACCTGCCACCGTAGCGGTCGCTCGGCTCCAGACTTTAGCACCTAGAACCGCACGGCTACTCCGGCTGTCTCGAATCAGCCTTTATAATACAGGGTGATTCAAAAAGAATACCACAACTTTAGGAATTTAAAACTCTGCAACGACAAAAGGCAGAGCTAAGCACTATCTGTCGGCGAATTAAGGGAGCTATAAAGTTTCATTTAGTTGTACATTTGTTCGCTTGAGGCGCTGCTGACTAGGCGTCAGCGTCAGTTGTTGCTAAGATGGCGACCGCTCAACAGAAAGCTTTTTGTGTTATTGAGTACGGCAGAAGTGAATCGACGACAGTTGTTCAGCGTGCATTTCGAACGAAGTATGGTGTTAAACCTCCTGATAGGTGGTATATTAAACGTTGCTATAAACAGTTTACAGAGAATGGGTGTTTGTGCAAAGGGAAAAGTTCTGTACGGCCGAGAACGAGTGATGAAAATGTAGCACGCATCCAGCAAGCATTTGTTCGCAGCCCAGGAAAATCAACTCGCAGAGCTAGCAGAGAGCTGCAAATTCCACAATCAACTGTATGTAGAGTCCTACGAAAAAGCTTAGTTATGAAACCTGAACGTCAACTACCCGAGGCGATGGATCGGCCGCCAGGCAGCCCGTGACAGAGCACTTCATCACTGGCCAAGAAGCCCTGATCTTACCCCCTGCGATTTTTTCTTATGGGGGTATGTTAAGGATATGGTGTTTCGGCCACCTCTTCCAGCCACCATTGATGATTTGAAACGAGAAATAACAGCAGCAATCCAAACTGTTACGCCTGATATGCTACAGAGAGTGTGGAACGAGTTGGAGTATCGGGTTGATATTGCTCGTGTGTCTGGAGGGGGTCATATTGAACATCTCTGAACTTGTTTTTGAGTGAAAAAAAAACTTTTTAAATACTCTTTGTAATGATGTATAACAGAAGGTTATATTATGTTTCTTTCATTAAATACACATTTTTAAAGTTGTGGTATTCTTTTTGAATCACCCTGTATTGTAGAGGTGCAGGTTAAAGGCTACGATGTCTCTGGGTAAACACCACATACGGTATAATTCTTACTGCTCGCTGTTATGCAATCAGTACATTGTGTCTAAGTGAAGAGCTACCCCAGAAAATTATTAAGCAATTATTATAAGCAAAACATTTTACGAGGGCGTTCTACTTGTTTCCAAGAATTAATTGATTGAGCAGCCAAGTGGTATATATGTTCTAATTCAAGTTCTCATCAGTATGAACATCAGTGGTACATCAGTTGTTGGTATGCATCTATCGCTAAATTTTCTCAAAATTTAGGTAGAGTTCGTCTTCAAAGAACCACTTCACAATTTCTTCTGTTGCTCTTTCTGTAACGAGATTCATTGCAACACTAATATCGTTTGCAAAAAGTGATTGTGCGGCAAATTCACAATATATGTTTGAGCTCCAGAATCCGCCATTAACTGTTATACTTATATGTATGTGGTGTCTGTTCTTTCGGACATGTCCATGTAAGTATATACACTACTGGCCATTAAAACTGCTACACCAAGAAGAAATGCATATGATAAACGGGTATTCTTTGGACAAATACATTATACTAGAACTGACATGTGATTATATTTTCACGCAATTTGGGTGCATAGATCCTGAGAAATCAGTACCAGAACAACCACCTCTAGCTGTACTAACGGCCTTGATACGCCTGGGCATTGAGTCAAACAGAGCTTCGATGGCGTGTATGGGTTCAGCTGCCCATGCAGCTTCAACACGATACCACAGTTCATCAAGAGTAGTGACTGGCGTAGTGTGACGAGCCAGTTGCTCGGCCACCATTGACCAGACGTTTTTAATTGGTGAGAGATTTCGAGAATGTGCTGGACAGGACAGCAGTCGAACATTTTCTGTGTCCAGAAAGGCCCGTACAGGACCTGCAACATGTGGTCGTGCATTATCCTGCTGAAATGTGGGATTTCACAGGGATCGAATGAAGAGTAGTCACGGGTCGTAACACATCTGAAATGTAACGTCCACTGTTCAAAGTACCGTCAGTGCTAACAAGAGGTGACCGAGAGGTGTAACCAATGGCACTCCAGACCATCACGCCAGGTGATACGCCAGTATGGCGATGACGAAGACGAATACACGCTTCCCATGTGCATTCACCGCGATATCGCTAAACACGGATGCCACTATCATGATGCTGTAAACAGAACCTGGATTTATCCGAAAAAATGACGTTTTGCCATTCGTGCACCCAGGTTCGTGGTTGAGTTCACCATCGCAGGCGCTCCTGTCTGTGATGCAGCGTCATGGGTAACCGCAGCCATGGTCTCCGAGCTGATAGTCCATGCTGCTGCAAACGTCGTCGAACTGTTCATGCAGATCGTTGTTGTCTTGCAAACGTCCCCATCTGTTGACTCAGGGATCGAGACGTGGCTACCCGATCCATTAGAGTCATGCAGATAAGATGCCTCTCATCTCGACTGCTAGTGATACGAGGCCGTTGGGATCCTGCACGGCGTTCCGTATTACCCTCCTGAACCCTCCGATTTCATATTCTGCTAACAGTCATTGGATCTTGACCAACGCGAGCAGCAATTGTGCGATACGATAAACCGCAATCGCGATAGGCTACAATCCGACCTTCATCAAAGTCGGAAACGTGATGGTACGCATTTCTTCTCCTTACACGAGGCATCACAACAACGTTTCACCAGGCAACGCCTGTCAACTGCTGTTTGTGTATGAGAAATCGGTTGGAAACTATCCTCATGTCAGCACGTTGTAGGTGTCGCCACCGGCGCCAACCTTGTGTGAATGCTCTGAAAAGCTAATCATTTGCATATCACATCATCTTCTTCCTGTCGGTTAAATTTCGCGTCTGTAGCACGTCATCTTCGCGGTGTAGCAATTTTAATGGCCAGTAGTGTAGTTCTGGCAACCGCAGCCATGACCTTCTTCTTCTGTGCGGATGCACATATATTCCCCGAACTCTTACGGGACTTGGTAAGAATGTCTTCCACGAGTAATGAGTGTGTTGGGGTGGGACACTACGAATGTAGTGCGTGGACATACAAGGTGAGAATTTGGATCTCGTGGGAGGCGTGCGCGAGATAGTCTCTGCAGTCGCGATATTCTCTGTGCCCTCGGTGGCTCAGCTGGATAGAGCGTCTGCCATATAAGCAGGAGATACCGGGTTCGAGTCCCAGTCGGGGCATACATTTTCACCTGTCCCAGTTAATAGACATCAACGCCCGTTAGCAGCTGAAGATATTAATATGATTCTAATCATTAACTCTTATGTTTCTTACACAATTACAGAAAGGAAAAAAATCTTAGGTGTGGCCCAGACGTCACATATTTATTTTCAGACCCCAAGGAAAACCTACATCAAGATGGTCGGGTACAGATTTGAGCCCAGCTCGTCTCCAAAACCAGTCCAGGTTTGCACCAGGTTACTAGTCTTAGTGTTGTGTATACTGCCAGAGAGGAGACGGGCACGGGACGCTCTGTTACTGACGACTGGTGCGACATAACGCGTATGCCTTTGGCCCAGGCTGCTACTGATTTCTGATGGTCTCCGTTGGCAGGGGTCCGCGACTTCCAACGACAGGAGGAAGCGCTCTGTCGTCAGTCTCACTGGTGGCGACCGGGACAATCTCAATGACAGCGGTGCGAAGGCGACGCCGGAGTCTGATCAACCTCCACCGTACAACAGGTAAGCCAATGAACGCAACAAACCTTAACGGTTTAGCAATAATAATAATTTGTTATCACATTTTATCATCAAGCATGTATTAGAAAATGCGTCTGAATGTAGTCAACGTCTTTACAAACCGTTTTGCTCTAGAAGATGGTCTAAAAAATTTAGTCAGATTAAGTTTCACCTGACAACCTCTTGTGAAATAAGTAAAATTATTAAATCTTTGAAAAATAAATGTACTGTTGGAGTAGATGACATCTCTAATAACATATTAAAACAATGTGGAGCAATTACAGCTGAGGTTTTGAGTAGCATGTGTAATGCATCAGTAACTCAAGGTATTTTCTCAGATGGGTTAAAATATGCCATTGTCAGGCCCCTCTACAAAAAGGGGGACACCATAGATGTGAATAATTATCGTCCAGTATCCTTGCTTACAGCATTTTCTAAAATCTTCGCTAGAGGAATGTTCTCAAGAGTGGTTAGCCTTCTCAACAGTAATGGGATACTTAGTAAACCACAGTTCGGATTTCAAAAATGCTGTTCCACTGAGATGGCAATATACAATTTCACTGTCCACATAATAGAGTCTTTAAATACTAATATGTCACCAATAGGAATTTTCTGTGACTGGTCCAAAGCATTTGATTGTGCGAACCATGGAATTATGTTACTGTGCTATGGTATAAATGGAATAGCATATGAGTGGTTTAAGTCGTACCTACAGAATAGGAAGCAAAAAGTTTCCTTATATGGGTCAAGTGATTTAAATAAGTTTGCCACTTCATCTAACTGGGGTGAAATTACATTAGGTGTTCCACAGGGTTCCACCATAGGTCCCCTTCTGTTCTTAATATAAGTGAACGACCTCCCTTTCTATCTGAAATAGCCTGCCGGAGTGGCCAAGCGGTTCTAGGCGCTACAGTCTGGAACCGCGCGACCGCTACGGTCGCAGGTTCGAATCCTGCCTCGGGCATGGATGTTTGTGATGTCCTTAGGTTCGTTAGGTGTAAGTAGTTCTAAGTTCTAGGGGACTGATAACCACACAAGTTAAGTCCCATAGTGCTCAGAGCCATTTGAACCATTTGAACCTGTCTGAAATAGGAAGCTGAACTGACACTGTTTGATGATGATACAAGCATCATTATTAATCCAGTAAAAGAAACTACAATTGAAAATGATACAAATAAGGTCTTTGGAAAAGTCATTAATTGGTTTTCTGCAAATGGGCTTGCTCTAAACTTTGAAAAAACACAGTGCATCCAATTTTCTACTGCAAAAAGTACTACGTTTTTGGGTATACGCATAGATGAGAATCTCAATTGCAAAATTCATATTTTGGATCTTCTAAAGCGTCTAGGTTCAGCAACTTTTGCAGTCAGAATAATTGCCGATTTTGAGGATATATAAATTAGTAAGCTAACATACTTTGCATACTTTCATTCTCTGATGTCATACGGAATAATATTTTGTGGTAACTCAACATTTAGACAAAAAGTATTCACTGCTCAAAAGAAAGTGGTTATAATAATGTGTGGGGTTCATAGTCGTACATTTTGTAGGCATCTTTTTAAAAGATTGGGAATTCGTACAACAGCCTCACAGTACATTTACTCACTAATGAAATTTGTTCTCAACAACATGGACCAGTTTAAAAACAACAGTGACTTCATGATTATAATACCAGAAAAAAGTAAGACTAACACTACCCTTCACTTAACCTATCCTTGGCACAGAAAGGGGTAAAATATTCTGCTATAAAAATTTTTGACAAATTACCAGATGAAATAAAATGTCTGACAGACAGCAGTAATAGCTTCAAAAATAAATTGAAGTCATATCTCCTTGACAACTCCTTCTATACCATAGATGAATCCTTGAATAGGAATAAATAAATCTATAAACATATATATATTAAAAATGTTGTTTCGTATGTGCGTTTCTTGTGCACTTGACACGTTCCACATCATAACGGCTATTGTACCATGCGATTGATCAATGGAACACGCAATAAACCAACTAACTGATAACAAAATTTTAATTTTCGTGGCTCATGATTTGTCCAAAATTTTTCATCAGGTTTGTTTATTTTAAATCCAACGCCGTTAATTAAACTGGTTTGTGACTGGAATCCCAATTATACCGTCCTTGGATTACGATTTTTGAACACATCAAAATTATTTTCAAGTGTGATTGTTACCAAGTGGGGTCACGTTGCCCGTTGGGATAACTGATGGCCACTTGTTACGAAGAAGCTTTTACTGCTAACAGTAGCAGCTTACAAAACCTCTAAAGTCGCTGCAGAGACTGCATGTAAATCTTTCACTTTTGATACTGGCATTCCTGAGTCATTGCGGGGCTTGCAATCGTTCACTGTGTCAATATACTTGTAATCACATGTTGCATGCACAGAAGATTTTGGGACCTGCGAACCTGTGGCAGAACAGCTCGTCACTTGAGGAGTTATATTAATGGTTCTGTGTTATTAGGCATATAATCAGGACTGGAATTTGAGTTGCCGATTTTTCACTAGCCCGTAAGGAAGTGAGCTCAAGCGTCCAAGAACAAGGAAGATCACTGCCGACAGCCGGTTCCAGGACTTACCAAGTCATGTTGACAGACATGCAAGGGTGATATTGAAGTCTGTCGTAGCCAACAGCCTTGGAAGCTGTAACTCTGGTGACTATGTGAAAAGTGTATTGTAGTGTGTAGTGACGTAACAAGACTGTTACGCCACTTGAAGTAGCCGAAAGAAAGGCACGCGTACACACACGCCGACGGGCGTGGATTCTGGAACAGGATAACTATTGAATGGTAGCAAGAAAAGTACGTAGCTGCTTTATACTTAACTTTAATGATCCTTGTGATACATCTCTCTTGACTATACAAATGTGACTCGTAAGATACATGCACTGTTACAATTGGCGCCTTGCTAGGTCGTAGCCATGGACTTAGCAGAAGGCTATTCTAACTGTCTCTCGGCAAATGAGAGGAAGGCTTCGTCCGTATTGTCGCTAGCAATGTCGTCGTACAACTGGGCGAGTGCTTGTTCGTATCACGAGACCTGCCTTGTGGTGGCGCTAGGTCTGCGATCACACAGTGGCGACACGCGGGTCCGACATGTACTAAATGGACTGCGGCCGATTTAAGCTACCACCTAGCAAGTGTGGTGTCTGGCGGTGACACCACATTCCTCCCCCGCAAATCGGCGAACGGTCGTGAGATAAGGCTTCCGCCCGCCGTGGGGAGGACCCCATGTTGACGTATGCGATGAGGTGGGGAGCCTAACAACAGGCGAGGCTGTGCCACCCGCACCTGGCCATTCGGTCCGAGGGGAGCTAGGAAACGCCTGAAAACCTAGTCCAGGGTGCATGTCAACATGCGGTGTATGCGCCCGTAAAGAAACAGGAGGGGCCGAAGGGTCGACCTCCATTGCGTCGGGGCAGCCGACGCGCGATGACATCATGTGATCCGGAGCGGGCGGGAGTTCCATGGCGGAGGACAGCTGGTCACGGGAAGCGATCGGCGGCGCGTGACCCTGGGAGGCGCTTGGCGGCTGCAGCGAAGCGTCGAATGCGGGCGGCGCCGGCCGGAGTACCGGCGGCTGCGGCGGCGGCGGCGGCGGCGGCTGCTGCGGCGGCGCGTCGCCATGGGGCAAAATGGAAGGCATCGTCGGTAACACCTGGGGATGAGGCGAGCCAGTAGATGGGTCCCCAGGGCGCTGACCGGACGGCACCGTCGCTGAAAGCAGACGGGGAGCGGCAGAACCCGTGCGACGACAGAGGCGCAGCTGATTGAGATGCCGACGCACCTCACCAGAGGCCCCCAAAACCAAATACATCGCGCGGCCGAGGCAGCGAAGAATGCGCCCTGCGAGCCAACGCCGTGGACCGCGATAGTTGCGATAGAATACAACGTCGCCTGGAGCAAAAGCAGGAGTCTGCCGCTGCACAGAAACCTGATGCGGCGGATGCAGCAAAGACGAAGACAAAAAGAGCAACAATGCGTCATCCCGAGAATGCGACTCTTTCAATTTCAACATCTGCGACTTGAAAGTCCGGACCAATCGTTCAGCGGCACCGTTGGACTGAGGCGAAAACGGCGCGGACGTCAGATGTTGAATACCATTGGCCTGGCAGAATGACTGAAATTCTGCGGACATGAAGTGTGGGCCAGTGTCGGAAACAATAGTCTGCGGAAGACCTTCAATGCAAAAGATAGCAGACAACGCTTGGATGGTGGCGGAGGACGTCGTGGAAGACATCCGGACAACAAAAGGAAAATTACTGAAGGCGTCGACCAGAACCAACCATCGAGCATTCCAGAATGGACCAGCAAAATCAATGTGCAAGCGTTGCCACGGGGAAGTGGCTTTTGGCCATGCAAAGACTTTCCGCAGCGGTGCGGATTGTTGTTGGGCACACGCCATGCAAGAAGAACACATATTCGTAATCGCAGCATCGATTCCGAACCAAGTACAGTGCTGACGAGCAAGTTGTTTCGTTCGCACTATACCCCAATGTCCGTGGTGAAGAAGCCGTAAAACAGAGGACTGTAACGAACGTGGGACCACGACTCTGGACTGATCATTAGCAGAACGCAACAACAAAACACCATGTCGAACAAAAAGTCTCTCCTTGTGAGCAAAAAATCGGCGAACCAACGGATCCTCGATCCGAGACTTTGACAAAGGCCATTTCGTAGCAACAAAACGCAAAACAGTAGCAAGGACAGGGTCAGCAGCTGTGGCTGTAGCTACACGACGAAAATCAATCGGAAACGATTCGACCACTTCATCGGTTTCCGAATCAATGAACATGCAAGCAAGTTCGGAAGAATCGAATGCTTTATCCTCAGCAACAGGCAAACCGGACAACGCATCGGCGTTTCCGTGCTTAGCAGTGGACCGATACAAGATATCGTAGCGG
This sequence comes from Schistocerca piceifrons, assembly GCF_021461385.2. Taxonomy (NCBI): domain Eukaryota; kingdom Metazoa; phylum Arthropoda; class Insecta; order Orthoptera; family Acrididae; genus Schistocerca; species Schistocerca piceifrons. The sequence continues at coordinate 467,451,917 of NC_060141.1, read as the reverse complement.
TACTGCGAGAGGAAAATAGACCAGCGAATGAATTTCTGCGCTGTACGCGGAGGTACAGGCTTGTTCGGATGAAAAAGCGATGTCAAAGGTTTGTGGTCTGTGATGATGGTAAAGTGACGACCATGCAAGAAATCATGGAACTTAGTAACACCAAACACGAGAGCCAAAGCTTCTTTCTCTATCGGCGAGTAATTTCTTTGCGCAGACGAGAGCAATTTGGACGCAAAGGCAATAGGGCGATCATGCGAGCCAACTTTGTGCGCAAGCACAGCACCGATCCCGAAATCCGATGCATCTACCATCAACAAAAGGGGTTTCTGGGGATCGAAAGGCGTGAGGCAAGTATTAGAAAGCAACGCCGATTTCAACTGGCGAAAGGCGCGTTCGCATTCGGTCGTCCAGACGAACGGAACACCTTTACGGCGTAAGCGATGAAGCGGAGCTGAAATGGAAGAGGCATTGCGCACATATTTATGATAATAGTTAATTTTACCCAACACACTCTGTAGCTGTTTCACATTGCGAGGGGAAGGTAAATCTTGTATGGCACGGAGGTGCTCTGGACTCGGATGTATGCCTTGGGCATTGATGACATGGCCCAGGTATGGTAAGTCACGAGCAAAAAACACACATTTGTCCTTCCTCAAGCGAAGACCATTTTGTCGCAAGACCTGAAATAACGTTCGTAGGTTCGCAAGATGATCTTCTTCCGTCTGTACAGAGATCACTATATCGTCCAGATAGTTTGCTGCAGTAGGGACCGACGCACAAATAGTTTGTAAATATTGCTGAACCAATGCAGGGGCGGATGCACACCCGAAGGGCAGTCTTTTGAACCTGTACAATCCAAGATGCGTGTTAACCACCAATACACGCTGGGATTCATCGTCTACCGGTATTTGCAAGTACGCATCGGCTAGGTCCAACTTTGAAAAATATTTTCCCGGGCACAGTTTAGCAAAAAGATCTCCCGGGCGGGGCAAAGGAAAAGTAGCAGTCACTAGTTGTGGATTCACTGTGGCCTTGAAGTCCACGCAAAGTCTCAATTTTCCGGAAGGTTTTGGCAAAATTACTAAGGGTGAGGCCCAGAGAGAAGCTTGCACACGTTCAATTACACCCTGTGATTCTAGATCGTTTAATGTTCTTGCGACCTCATCATGCAATGCGTGGGGAACATTGCACGCTCTGAAAAATTTCGGTTGCGCGTTTACTTTCATTTCCAAATGTGCTTCATAGTTTTTAGCGCAACCTAAGCCCGGTGCAAAAATGTCTGCAAATTCGTCACACAGACGAGAAACACTGTCTGAAGGCACAGTTTGATTCACTGATAGGACCTGATTTACAATAGACATGTTAAACAATTGAAATAAGTCTAAACCAAACAAGTTCACTGCAGAAGAAGAACGAAGAACGTAAAATGACACAAGTTTTGTTTGTCCTTTAAATGTTACAAGAAGAGTGCACTGTCCTATCACAGGAATTGTCTGTCCGGAATAACTTTTTAACTGAACATTTGCGGCACGCAACGGAGGTGCGCCCAGTTGTTTGCACGTGTCGTGATTGAGCAATGAAACTGCAGCTCCGGTATCGAGCTGGAATGGTATCACTTTGCCTTCAAAGTCTAAGTCCACAAAAAGTTTATTGTCCTGCTGACGACAAGAGCGACTGTTTTGTGCAATTTGAACAGACACTGGTACAGAATCACTTGCTAATTGACGTGATTTCCGGCGACGTCGACGCACAGTTTTTGTGGGACGAACACAGTCACTGTTAGAGAAAGTGGCACTGGACGAATCGGAATTAACTACATGAATGTCCATGGGCGAAGGTCCACGATCCTGAGTGTCCTTGGGTCGATTCCGGCGCGAAGCAAAGGGCCTGGAATGATTGTGATTATCTGATCGGAGCTTTTTCTGGCAAACACTTTGAACATGTCCTTTCATATTGCAGAAAAAGCAAATAGCTTGGCGTGACGGGCAATGTTCACGCGAATGTCTAGTAGCACACCGCGGGCATGATTTCACTACATTTGTGGGCTGGCGCGGCACACGTGGCTTAGAGCGCGGCGGCAGCTGCGTTTGTTTGCGCGAGGGCAGTTGACCGGGCCGTGCAGCTCGCCCGGCAGGCCGGTTAATGTTACACACTGCTGGCGAAGTTTCAAAAGATTCCTGAGCACAGTCAAGTGTGTCTTGTCTATCCAATATGTCTATCACTTGTTGAAGGGAGGGATTAACTAGTTTCAAAATTTGCTCCCGTATGCGAACATCAGAAACGTTCTGTGCAATTGCATCGCGTACCATTGTATCTGAATAAGAAAGGCCACAGGCACAGTCAAAGGCACAGTCCGTAGTAAGTCCTTGCAATGTTGCTACCCACTCCCTATTAGTTTGACCGGCCGTACGTTTTGTACGAAAAAACGTATATCGTTTTGCAACCACATTAACTGTTTCTTTGAAATAGGCATCTAAAGCAGACAAAATTTCCTCGTAGGACAGAGTTGCTACGTCGCGTCGGGGAAACAATTTCACTATCACACGGTAGGTGGACACACCGACACAAGAAAGCAAAAACGGCTGCCGCTCATTACCTTGAATTCTGTGGGCGGCGAGATGGAAGGCGAACTGGCGGGACCATTCCTGCCAAGTCTCGTGGGTTTCATTAAAACTGCGAAACGGTGGTGCAACGGCAGGTTGTGGCTGCGGTACCGGTGAAGCGGCAGCCGCCGCATCGGTTTGAATGGCACGTTGACCCTGGACGAGCTGTCCAAGGGCATCCAATAACGCCTGCGTCTGCTGATTCTGCAAGCGATAAAATTCGGACAGTACATCTGGCGAAGCCATGACACAAATGTAAGCAATCAGAAAAAACACGTTTCCTTGAAGCCTCGTTGCCAATCTGTAGTGACGTAACAAGACTGTTACGCCACTTGAAGTAGCCGAAAGAAAGGCACGCGTACACACACGCCGACGGGCGTGGATTCTGGAACAGGATAACTATTGAATGGTAGCAAGAAAAGTACGTAGCTGCTTTATACTTAACTTTAATGATCCTTGTGATACATCTCTCTTGACTATACAAATGCGACTCGTAAGATACATGCACTGTTACAATTGGCGCCTTGCTAGGTCGTAGCCATGGACTTAGCAGAAGGCTATTCTAACTGTCTCTCGGCAAATGAGAGGAAGGCTTCGTCCGTATTGTCGCTAGCAATGTCGTCGTACAACTGGGCGAGTGCTTGTTCGTATCACGAGACCTGCCTTGTGGTGGCGCTAGGTCTGCGATCACACAGTGGCGACACGCGGGTCCGACATGTACTAAATGGACCGCGGCCGATTTAAGCTACCACCTAGCAAGTGTGGTGTCTGGCGGTGACACCACATAGTGCATTACTGCGCGCAAACAGCTGGCTTGCAACATCTCTGAACAATAATTTCGTCGATTCTAATCATGAATTCTTATCCGAGAGCGTAGGTTTTGTTAGTGTCGGTAAACATGCACGTTTCGGACGGGACTGATAGGTGATGAGGTCATGCAATCAGGGTCGATTAAGTACACTGTTGATGAATGACGTCCTTGACGCTTCAGCCGAATGTGTCACATGTTTAGCACGAACGCAAGTCTACAGCAGAGAAATTCAAATCTAAAACACCTTAAATTAAGGAGATGCTTGTCAAACTTCGTATCTCCCTTAATAAATCATTTTCTACGTCTCGTCCCTTCTCTTCCAATTCTACCGTACACACATCCTGTTCTATCCATCCCTCAATCTCAGGTTCATCCCAAAATAATTCATTAAATATTTCCTTGCCCCAGATTCATTCCTTCCCCTCTAAACCTCTAGCAGTTTAAAACTTCTCTCGTTTCCACAAATACGGCAGTAACGTCCGTAAAGTTCTACTGCATCAACGCCAGTCACTCACACTAAACTCACACTCCACCTTCATATAACAATCTGTACGAACTTCATTACTCAAACTATCGCCATCCACACTATTTATGTCAGCCCTCTCTAAATTTTCTGTTAATTTTTCCACACCTTTCACCGATTCACTACCAACAGCATGCACACCTTTACTGTTTCTCTCCTCCAAAATATCGACACTTGTACCTTCAACAAAATTACACATCAATTCACTGTTAAACACTTTATCTTCCTGAAATAATACATCGATGCCTAAGCCATCATTACCATAAATATTCATCTCAGCAACCTTATCTGCTGATACACCATTTAAATCACTACATAAATTCACCTCAGAAACCTTACTTTGCTCCGTCGAGAAAGTAACTTTACATGAATCGCACACACCTTTATCATCCGCCACTACACCACACAAATTGCTGCTACCTTGTCGTGTAACTGTGGAGTTATTACAGCCTGACGCGATCGATAGTATCGGCCACTTTGACTTCCAATAACTCATGCACTAATTAAGTTACATGCCTGTAATTCATACCAATTTAGGTTTACACTAATAGCTTTCTAAAGACACGTAGATCGACGAAATCGGATGAATCGTTTAGATTTTGGAAATTCGTTGCTGGGTGTTACTTGTATAATTTATCGTCAGATACTAAACTTTAAACTAATAAATACACTCCTGGAAATTGAAATAAGAACACCGTGAATTCATTGTCCCAGGAAGGGGAAACTTTATTGACACATTCCTGGGGTCAGATACATCACATGATCACACTGACAGAACCACAGGCACATAGACACAGGCAACAGAGCATGCACAATGTCGGCACTAGTACAGTGTATATCCACCTTTCGCAGCAATGCAGGCTGCTATTCTCCCATGGAGACGATCGTAGAGATGCTGGATGTAGTCCTGTGGAACGGCTTGCCATGCCATTTCCACCTGGCGCCTCAGTTGGACCAGCGTTCGTGCTGGACGTGCAGATCGCGTGAGCCGACGCTTCATCCAGTCCCAAACATGCTCAATGGGGGACAGATCCGGAGATCTTGCTGGCCAGGGTAGTTGACTTACACCTTCTAGAGCACGTTGGGTGGCACGGGATACATGCGGACGTGCATTGTCCTGTTGGAACAGCAAGTTCCCTTGCCGGTCTAGGAATGGTAGAACGATGGGTTCGATGACGGTTTGGATGTACCGTGCACTATTCAGTGTCCCCTCGACGATCACCAGTGGTGTACGGCCAGTGTAGGAGATCGCTCCCCACACCATGATGCCGGGTGTTGGCCCTGTGTGCCTCGGTCGTATGCAGTCCTGATTGTGGCGCTCACCTGCACGGCGCCAAACACGCATACGACCATCATTGGCACCAAGGCAGAAGCGACTCTCATCGCTGAAGACGACACGTCTCCATTCGTCCCTCGATTCACGCCTGTCGCGACACCACTGGAGGCGGGCTGCACGATGTTGGGGCGTGAGCGGAAGACGGCCTAACGGTGCGCGGGACCGTAGCCCAGCTTCATGGAGACGGTTGCGAATGGTCCTCGCCGATACCCCAGGAGCAACAGTGTCCCTAATTTGCTGGGAAGTGGCGGTGCGGTCCCCTACGGCACTGCGTAGGATCCTACGGTCTTGGTGTGCATCCGTGCGTCGCTGCGGTCCGGTCCCAGGTCGACGGGCACGTGCACCTTCCGCCGACCACTGGCGACAACATCGATGTACTGTGGAGACCTCACGCCCCACGTGTTGAGCAATTCGGCGGTACGTCCACCCGGCCTCCCGCATGCCCACTATACGCCCTCGCTCAAAGTCCGTCAACTGCACATACGGTTCACGTCCACGCTGTCGCGGCATGCTACCAGTGTTAAAGACTGCGATGGAGCTCCGTATGCCACGGCAAACTGGCTGACACTGACGGCGGCGGTGCACAAATGCTGCGCAGCTAGCGCCATTCGACAGCCAACACCGCGGTTCCTGGTGTGTCCGCTGTGCCGTGCGTGTGATCATTGCTTGTACAGCGCTCTCGCAGTGTCCGGAGCAAGTATGGTGGGTCTGACACACCGGTGTCAATGTGTTCATTTTCCATTTCCAGGAGTGTATATTGAAAATCTGATTACACCATCAGAATCGTCGTGCAAATAATAGTGAAGTACATTATTCTTTATGAGAAATCATGATTCATCTGGCTACTGATAATTTCTATACGAACTGTGAAATGTCTGCCATTAAGGTTTCACAAAGTCCGCCATGCGGCCGATGGACCACGTAGTCCAGCCGTTGTGCGGCATCACGCGCCTGCTAACGAACCGCGCCTTGCCGAGCGGCCCGAGCGGTGGCCGCCAACTCTGAACTTGGAATGTTTCCAGGGCGCGATGACTCGCCCGTTACCTCACGAGCTCCATATGAGCATGTCTGTACAAGGGCCGATAAAAAAGTTGGCGTCTGATGGCGTTGCTGCAACGTATTTGATAAAGCTCTGTATAAAGGAAAGTACTGCCATCCTTTTCCGCTGCGTTTGCCGCCGTCTGTAGTTCAGGACTGGCTGAAGCCGCGTCACTTGACATTAGCAGCCAGTGTGGACTCAAGTGTTAAGTGTGAAGCATGGGAAGTGTTGTGTATCTTCGAAGTTTTCAGTAGAATAATACCTCAGTGCTGTGGTTTTGGCTGTTCGTTTTGAGAATTCCTTCCGAAGGGACAGATGCAACAAGAAGGAGGATATTGGTCGCAATGGGAAAGGTTGGAGGAACTCGACTTACCCATTCAGTTAATTTTATTCGTTTCTGGCACTTTGTCTTTGTCCCCTTTTTTACATTTCTGTTGCTTAGTTTCCAATCCATTCTAACAGCAAAAAAAAGTCACAATAGCTAAATGGATGGTTTAATGGTAATTTAATTACAAAACAGAGATCTTCAAGATAAAACTGCCACTGTTGGCACATAAAACGAAAAATAGTGAGTGGTACTGTACAAACTTATAATGACTCATAAAAAAATTTGACTGACTGTACATTATGGTTTAAACTTATATTTACGATGCTCACAATAATAAATTGTGCTTTGATCCACACAATATAACGTACATTTTTTTTTCTCCGTCCAAGTACTGAACGAACGGCCTTTAACTCGGTAGCCATTAATGTTACCAAGAGACTATTGTTACTGTTGCAACCTGGCACTTATTCTACACTCTATTAATACGAATACAGTTGTTACTGTTTCTTACGGTCCACTTTTGATCGTAGGCCTAGTTTTATTCGAACACATTTTAAAAACATTTTATTCTCTTGTACTTCCGTAATCATTCTCCTAATGTCATAGAACAATTTGCAGACAAAAGTTTATGGGATAGATCTGACAAAAATATAAAGCATGTGTAATCAAATGGTTCAAATGGCTCTGAGCACTATGGGACTTAACATCTGAGGTCATCAGTCACCTAGACTTAGAACTACTTAAACCTAACTAACCTAAGGACATAACACACATCCATGCCCGAGGCAGGATTCGAACCTGCGACCGTAGCGGTCGCTCGGTTCCAGACTGAAGCTCCTAGAACCTCTCGGCCACAGCAGCCGGCCATGATGTGTCACCGCCAAGTAACATAGCTCGATGGAACTTGGACCTTACATAGAAGGAAATGCTTCTGTATACTACAGAAGGTAACTAGAAGAAATATACAGTTTAACGGACAGAAATGACACTTCTATTCAAAGACAATAATTACTCTGTAGTCACCGCAATTCATGATGGTCCTCTGGGCAATAATATAAAAGCCTTGACTGGTTATTAATAGGGTGTGTGATGACCACGGTCGGCAATGTTGACTCTGTAACGACTCCTTGTGATAGGGCTTTCCATTTCTTCACCAACACTGGTGGATGTGGACGTGGTACAAAATGTTTCCCCGACGGATGCCGCACTTTTCCGGTGGGATTCAAGTCGGGGTAGTGGACAGTCCAATCCATTCGCCGAATATCCTTCCGTTTCAGAAGCGTCTCCACCTGAGAGACGAAGCGGTCGCCTATTGTCATCCACAAAAATGAAGTCAGGGCCGAATGCATCCCTTAAAAGATGCATCGGTAAGGAGTACACTTCCACAATAACATTTACGGGTGAGTGTACCGTGTTCAATCATCTGAAGGTCAGTACGCCTATGCAACATTATACTTGTCTTCGGAGTCTTTCTCGACGGCAGACATGAATAAAACGTTCTCGCTTTTCAAGCCGCGTCAAATCGAATAAAATCACCGAGCTTTCGACGTCCATCTCCGCCATCGTCGTCAGGAGTTCACTGACTGCCGGGGCTGCTACGGTTTCTCGCTTATATAGGCATGATGACATCATCAGCAGCCAATCAGATAGACCCAATGTGGCGCGCGCGCGCAAGTCGACCCGGGCAGCTAGCGGAGCTATTGCCCGTGGCAGCACCGGTGACGTCAGGTGGCGCCAGGGGCAGGCGCCACGTTTGAAACGGCCGCTCCCACGTCGCACATATGTCTTTGCTTTCATTCGGTGTTCGACGCCAGCCCCCAAGCCCTGATGAGTGTGTACCCCTGGTCTCTGTTGAAATTGTTGTTTAAACGAATCTCGGCCGCTTCCTTTATAACGGAGTCCCAATATGTAGATGCATGAGGCAACACTTTTGTATTTTCGAACGGTATTTTATGTTGGTTTTCTAAACAATGCTCCGCTATGGCTGATTTGTCTAGGTCCTTTTGTTTTATATGGCGCTTGTGCTCAGCACAACGCTTCTCAATCGTGCGAATTGTTTGTCCGATATACATGCTGCCACAATCACAGGGTACACCATACACCCCGGGCATTCTAAGAGCAATGTGATCTTTAACAGAGCGCAACATATCTCGTATCTTGGGGGCGGGTCGGAACACTGGTCTTAGCCCATGTTTCTGCAGCAGACGTCCTAACTTGCTGCTAGTTGCTCCACAGTATGGCAGGAATGCATTCCGTTTGGCCTATTCTACTGATTTACCAGGTGTTTTTCGTCGGCGGCCCTTGAAAGCGTTTGCGATGATTCTTTTGCTGTATCCATTTCCCCCGAAAACACGTTTTAAGTTCTGCAATTCAGACTGTACGTGGTCATCGTCAGAGATAATCTTGGCTCTGTGAACCAGCGTGTTCAGGAGCGCTTTCTTGTGAACAGGGTGGTGAAAACTATTGGTGTTCAAGCATCGATCAGTGTGTGTTGGTTTCCGGTACACTGAATGACCAAGCTGGCCTCCTACGTTCCGCTGAACCAAAACATCCAAGAATGGTAGCTTGCCGTGCTTCTCCATCTCGACAGTAAATTTAATGTTGGTATGGACACCATTCATGTGCCCAGGTCGACTTACGCGCGCGCGTCATATTGGGTCTATCTGATTTGCTGCTGATGATGTCATCATTCCTATACAAGCGAGAAACCGTAGCAGCCCCGGCAGTCAGTGAACTCCTGACGACGATGGCGGAGATGGTCATCGAAAGCTCGAGGATTTTATTCGAATTGATGCGACTTGAAAACCGAGAACGTTTTATAACATTATACTTGTCCACACCCTAACACCTGGACCGCCAAAACAATAATGTTCGTCAATGTTACCGGATGCATTACGTGTTCCGTTCCTTGATATATGGGGTACGTCCAGAATCATGTCGAACATGCTGGTCTAAATGTTATGGTGTGAGGAGGTGTAACGTTGGGTGGGCGTACTGACCCCCAAATCTTTGAACACGGTACACTCACGGGTCCACGTTGTCATGATACTGTATTCCTTCCCCATCTGTGTCTTTTCGACGGTGCATTCGGCCCAGACTTCCCTTTTATGGATAGTAATGAGTTACCACATCGAATAGTGCAGGAAGAGGAGCTCTTAGAACGAAAGAATGTCAGCGATTGGACTAGTCATCCCATTCCCCTATAGCACGTGTGGGATGCGTTGGGGAGACATATTGCAGCCCGTCCACATGCACCATCCAGATGTTGACAGTCGTCCTAGTGGGGGAATGGAACGTCCTACCGTAAGAACTTCTTACTAACCTTGTGGTTGGCATGGAAGCACGCTGCAGAGCATGCAATGCCGTCCCTGATGGTCACACATCCTATTAAGAACCATACCCCTTTTTAATGTCCAGGGAACCATCATAAATCGCGATAACTTCAGTGTAATTATAGATTCTTAATAAAAGTGTCGTTTCTGTTCCCTCCTGTTGTGTACTGTACCAGTTCCTTGTATTTATGATCCAACTTTCATTGAACTTGGCAGTGGCATATCAGGCGAAAGTTACTTTCGTACTTAAATTTTGCACACGAATATACAGGATGGTCCATTGATAGCGACCGGGCCAAATATCTCACGAAATAAGCATCAAACGAAAGAACTACATAGAACGAAACTCGTCTAGCTTAAAGGGGGAAACCAGATGGCGCTATGGTTGGCCCGCTAGATGGCGTTGCCATAGGTCAAACGAATGTCAACTGCGTTTTTAAAAAAAATAGGAACCCCCACTTTTATTACATATTCGTGTAGTACGTAAAGAAATATGAATGATTTAGTTGCACCACTTTACTCGCTTTGTGATAGATGGCGCCGTAATAGTCACAAACGTATACGTACGTGGTATCACGTAACATTCCGCCAGTGCGGACGGTATTTGCTTCGTGATACATTACCCGTGTTAAAATGGATCTTTTACCAATTGCGGAAAAGGTCGATATCGTGTTAATGTATGGCTATTGTGATCAAAATGCCCAACGGGCGTGTGCTATGTATGCTGCTCGGTATCCTAGACGACATATCCAAGTGTCCGGACCGTTCGCCGAATAGTTACGTTATTTAAGGAAACAGGAAGCGTCCAGCCACATGTGAAACGTCAACCACGCTCTGTAACAAGTGATGATGCCCAAGTAGGTGTTTTAGCTGCTGTCGCGGCTAATCCGCACATCAGCAGCAGACAAATTGCACGAGAATTAGGAATCTCAAAACGTCGGTGTTGAGAATGCTGCATCAACATCGATTGCACGCGTACCGTATTTCTATGCACCAGGAATTGCATGGCGACGACTTTGAACGTCGTGTACAGTTCTGCCACTGGGCACAAGAGAAATTACGGGACAATGACAGATTTTTTGCACGCTTTCTATTTAGCGACGAAGCGTCATTCACCAACAGCGGTAACGTAAACCGGCATGATATGCAATAGTGGACAACGGAAAATCCACGATGGCTGCGACAAATGGAACATTCGAGACGATGGAGGGGTTAATGTATGGTGCGGAATTATGGGAGGAAGGATAATTGGCCTCCATTTTATCGGTGGCAATCTAAATGGTGCAATGTATGCTGATTTCCTACGTAATGTTCTACCGATGTTACTACAAGATGTTTCACTGCAGGACAGAATGGCGATGTACTTCCAACATGATGAATGCCCAGCACATATCTCGCGTGCGGTTGAAGCGGTATTGAATAGCGTATTTCATGACAGGTGGATTGGTCGTGGAAGCACCATACCATGCATGGCCCGTACATTCGCCGGATCTGACGTCCCCGGATTTCTTTCTGTGGGAGAAGTTGAAGGATATTTGCTATCGGATCCACCGACAACCCCTGACAACATGCGTCAGCGCATTGTCAACGTATGTGCGAACATTACGGAAGGCGAACTACTCGCTGTTGAGAGGAATGTCGTTACACGTATTGCCAAATGCATTTAGGTTGACGGACTTCATTTTGAACATTTATTGCATTAATGTGGTATTTACAGGTAATCACCCTGTAACAGCACGCGTTCTCAGAAATGATAAGTTCAGAAAGATACATGTATCACATTGGAACAACGGAAATAAAATGTTCAAACGTACCTACGTTCTGTGTTTTAATTTAAAAAATCTACCTGTTACCAACTGGTCGTCTAAAATTGTGAGCCATATGTTTATGACTATTATAGCGCCATCTATCACAAAGCGGATAAAGTGGTCCAACTAAACCATTCACCTTTCTTTACATACTACACGAATATTTAATAAAAAAATGGGGGTTCCTCTTTTTTTAAAAAATTCAGTTAATATCCGTTTGACCTATGGCAGCTCCATCTAGCGGCCAACCATAGCGCCATCTGGTTTTCCCCTTCAAGCTAGAGAAGTTTCGTTCTTTGTAATTTTTTCATTTGACACTTATTTCGTGAGATGTTTGGCCCAGTCACGATCAATGGACCTCCCTGTATACAGGGTGTTACAAAAAGGTACGGTCAAACTTTCAGGAAACGTTCCTCACACGCAACTAAAGAAAAGATGTTATGTGGACTTGTGTCCGGAAACGCTTAATTTCCATGTTAGGGCTCATTTTAGTTTCGTCATTCCAACGTGATCAAATTGTAAATTTTCAAAATCAACATGTGTGGGCTGACGAGAATCCGCACGCAATTGTGCAATAACGTCATCAACACAGATTTTCTGTGAACGTTTGGGCAGGCATTGTTGGTGATGTCTTGATTGGGCCCCATGTTCTTCCACCTACGCTCAATGGAGCACGTTATCATGATTTCATACGGGATACTCTACCTGTGCTGCTAGAACATGTGCCTTTACAAGTACAACACAACATGTGGTTCATGCACGATGGAGCTCCTGCACATTTCAGTCGAAGTGTTCGTACGCTTCTCAACAACAGATTCGGTGACCGATGGATTGGTAGAGGCGGACCAATTCCATGGCCTCCACGCTCTCCTGACCTCAACCCTCTTGACTTTCATTTACGGGGGCATTTGAAAGCTCTTGTCTACGCAACCCCGGTACCAAATGTAGAGACTCTTCGTGCTCGTATTGTGGACAGCTCTGATACAGTACGCAGTTCTCCAGGGCTGCATCAGCGCATCAGGGATTCCATGCGACGGAGGGTGGATGCATGTATCCTCGCTAACGGAGGACATTTTGAACATTTCCTGTAACAAAGTGTTTGAAGTCACGATGGTACGATGTGTTGCTGTGTGTTTCCATTCCATGATTAATGTGATTTGAAGAGAAGTAATAAAATGAGCTCTAACATGGAAAGTAAGCGTTTCCGGACACATGTCCACATAACATATTTTCTTTCTTTGTGTGTGAGGAATGTTTCCTGAAAGTTTGGCCGTACCTTTTTATAACACCCTGTATATGGTGCACTACACTGGAAGATTTTTCACCTGTGTTAATAGTGACACATTACTGAAATTTACAAAAACAGACGCGGTTGAATCCTCATAGCATCTCTTAGATTATCGTAAACAGTTGAGGCATCCAATAACGACTTAGTACGTTATATACTCACAACCATCGTTTGCTTAAGATATCGTTTGCAATATATCTGGATGAGTAGGAAGTTACAGAAAGCTTTTAAAAATAAGCGAAGGACAACACTATCGAAACTCTGACGTCTTGTCAAAAGCTTCTTACCACTTTACGAAGATGGTATATTTCAAGGATCTCATCGCTTTTTCACTCTCTCGAAACTTACATCTTTCGATAATAATTAACTAAATACGACAGGGCCTACACAGTCTCCTGTACGAGAACTGTGTTGGCGAGGCCGTGCTCTGAGCATATATTCATTGTCATGCGAATACGTTATTGAAGCAACTGACTCAAGGCAACAGTACACCTTGAACGAGTCGCACTGACAAACGAGACTTTCTTAACATTAGTGGCAGAGAGAAGATTCTTTAGAAAACATTATCTTCGATACTTTAATCATGGCGGTAAAAACGTCCGGAATTTGGCACATAAAAAAGAATCATCATATTGCCAGTGTAAAGTGCTTCCCTCTGGATCAATCAATGACTACCTCACTTCTTTAGAATGCACATTTCTACGGTTAATACTTGGTAACCATTTGGCAATGCGCTATATCTGATTTTGTCACCCTGCCTTGATAGCCTCTTTCTTGCTACCTCCCCCCCCCCTCCCCCTCCAAATTATAATGTACAGGCTACGCTAATTTATCGTGCAGCGATTCATACTCCCTTCCCCACTTTCCCTCAGCGGATATCACATCTTTCTCTCTCACGCTCATTCTCTCGTATTTTTCACATGCAACTTTCTCTGCGTCTGGCGTGCCAGTCATCATTTCTTCGTCTTTCCTCATATTTCCAGTGCGTCCAACAGCTGTCACAGTTTTCACATTATCATTTCCTGTGAAGTTCCCTCCTTGTCCCTCCCATTACAGAACTCTTCAGATGTTCACATATTTCCATATTTCACATTGTTCTCTACCTTTTTCATATCTTCAACCCATTCACCTCCGCCCCTCGTGGCCTAAACCCCCCCCTCTCTCTCTCTCTGTCTCTCTCTCTCTCTCTCTCTCTCTCTCTCTCTCTGACTATCACTTTCTATATCACCGGCGGTTTCTGTCACCATTAGCACAGGTCGAATTTAATCCCTTTCTCTAATAACCCCATCATTTATGGAACAGTAATCTCTATAAATGTTCTTATTTTCTCTCTTTATATTATCATCGGCCTACGATGTTTTATTTTTGGTGTTTGAGAGCTACAATATTGACCACATTATTTGACGCGTTTCTAAGTCAGTTATTTATTTTGCAGCATCAGGCACAAGGTCAGTGCCTATTCCATCGAGTACGATCCCTACTTACGGCGTAACGTCGAACAGCCTATCTCGTAAGTACCTCTGACGCTTATGGTTTTTCTTTTTTTCTACTTTTCAGCTGTGAAACAATTTTTTAATTTTATTTTAACATGATTTCATGCAAAACTGCATATATATTAAAGAAAGACATAAATTTGAATTTCATTTGTTGTGATCTCACTGTGGGTAACTAATTGGATAGTACATTCAACGTGTACCATATTATCTTTTACAATTAAGTAAGCTGTGCGCTAAGTTTAGTCACCACATCGAATACCTAGTGCTGGTTGTGACGATGCGCGTTTGGGCCGCTTAAACATAGCAAAAATTTTGAGTCATGATGCTTGCAGTGCATAAAGAATGGTTCTCGTCTAGTCTCTTCCTTTAATAAAATAGCACATGCACTGGTGTGGAAAACTTAAGAACTGAAGTACCTTTCGTGTGATGTGTCATTGCCGTATAACACAGCTCGATAAAATTGGACCGTACACAGAAAGAACTCATTCAGTATTGTATAGAAGGTAACGGAAAAACCCGCAATGAAGCGAACAGAAAAGACACTTTCATTCAAAGACAACAATTAAACTGGAGTCGCCTCGATTTATGGTGGTCCCCTGGACTTTACAAAGGCGGCACATGGTTCTTAATAGAGTATGTGATCATCACGGATCAGCACATGTTCTGTAATGTGCTCTCATGGTGATCACAAGGTTGATAAGGAGTTCTTGTGGTACGGCGTTCTGTTCCTCCACCAGAGGGTCTGATAGCTTCTGGATGCTCGTTGGAGCATGTGAACGCCCTGCAATATGTTTCCCCAAAGCATCCCACACGTTTTAATTAAATCAGAACTGAATGCACCCCTGAAAAGACGCACGTGGGAAAGGAGTAAAGTTTCTCAATAACGTTGAAAGATTTGGAGGTCAGTAAACGTGTGCAACATCATGCCTCCTCACATAATTACACCTGGACCACCAAAACGATCATGTTCGTCAGTGCTCATACTCGCATGGAGAAGTTGGGAACATGTAATGCGGAGGTTCTAGTCCTCACTCGGGCATGGGTGTGTGTGTTTGTCCTTAGGATAATTTAGGTTAAGTAGTGTGTAAGCTTAGGGACTGATGACCTTAGCAGTTAAGTCCATAAGATTTCACACACACACAATATGTACTACAGCCAGGAAAATTGTCGAAGATGATCGGTTTGGTAGTCCAAGTGCTAGGGAGTGGTAAGGCGTAATGTCGCATGGGCGGAGTGCCCAGCACCTTCACCGGTCAACGTTGTTGTGACACTATACTCCTTCCACATGTACGTTCGTGACCCTCAATGAACAGCGCAGGCGGAGGAGGTCTTGGAATGAGAGGATACTCGGCGAATGGACTGACTTGTCCGTTCCTCTGACTTACACCCCATGGAGGGCGTGTGGGACTATACTTAGCATTTCTTTATATGTACGGTTCAGGGACCGATGACCTTTGAGTCTGATCCCTTCAACCCCCACAAACCAACCAACCATCTATGTACGGTTCAGTTTTCGTAGAGCTAGGTTCTGTGTCAGTGACACATCATGCAAAAGCTATGTTCGTCCTTAGGTTTTGCACGCCATATGTCAAAAAATATGCAGCCATTACTTTAGAAATTTTTTTATATTTATTTCATTCTGTGTGTTCTTTGCATTGTACTGAGTATCGTCTGATATTTATTTAATGTATTGTGTATGTCATTTTGAAATCGGCAGCTTACATGATAAACTGAGAAGTTGAAATGGGGAATTTGTTCTAAAACGTGACCATTTAGCAGTGTTTTGGAAAGTGAATAGTCTTTTCCTTTAAAAACCATAACTCTCTTTCTGTTAGAAATATCAGAATTGTAGCCACTGTATATCTGAAGGAGAAAATGTACTGCGCTTTGCAGGTCGTCATCCCTCTTTTGTAAAATTTTTGTGTGCTAAAAGTCATCAGGCGTATTTTCCCTTGTGTTTCGTCACGTATTTGCAGTTCCGTTTTTGCACTGTGTAACTCGAGTCAGCTCAGACAAATACTGCTCGTCACGTCTGTCATGCAAGACCCAGTCTCAACGGAAATCGCCGTTTTTTCCCCTTTACAAACGAAATGAGATTTAAAGCGAATTTTTACACTGAAAAGCCAAATAACTGGTACATCTGCCTAATATCTTGTAGGGCCCCCGCGAGCATGCAGAAGTGCCGCAACACGATGTGGCATGGACTCGACTAATGTCTGAAGTAGTGCTGGAGGGAACTGACACCAAGAATCGTGTAGGGTTGTCCATATATCCGTAAGATTACGAGTAGGTGCAGATCGCTCCTGAACAGCACGTTGTAAGGCATCCAAGATATGCTCAATAATGTTCATGTCTGGGGAGTTTGGTGGGCAGCGGAAGTGTTTAAACTCAGGAGAGTGTTCCTGGAGCCACTCTGTAACAATTCGGGATGTTTCGGGTGTCGCATTGTCCTGCTGGAATTGCCCAATTCACAATACATATGAATGGATGCAGGTGATCAGACAGGATGCTTACGTACGTCTCTTCTGTCAGAGTCGTATCTAGACGAATCAGGGATCCCATATCACTCCAACTGCACACGCTCCACACCTTTATACAGCCTCCACCAGCTTGAACTGTCCCCTGCTGACATGCAGGGTCTATGGATTCATGAGGTTGTCTCCCCATCCGTACAACCCCATCCGCTAGATCAATTTGACTCGTCCGACCAGGCAACGTGTTTCCAGTTATTACAAACAAGATCTGGAGACAATATTTGGATGACTTCATACCGGGGAGATTCGTCGGGAAACTGGAAGACGGACGAAGTTAGATGTGTGTAGCCCAGGAGTTTGGTATTGCTCCAAGCATAGTTTCACGTGCATGCAGGAATGGCTTAAGGCCCAAGCGACACAACCCGCCGCTTAGGGCACGAAACTGAGAGAGGGACCAGAGGTGCCATACCTGAAAGGTGTGAATATACACTCAAGAGCCAAAGAAACTGGTACACCTGCCTAATATCGTGAAGTGGCCCTGTGAGCCGCAACACCACGTGGCATGGACTCGACTAATGTCTGATGTAGTGCTGGAGGGAACTGACATCATGAATCATGCGGTTCTGTCCGTAAATCAGTAAGAGTACGAGGGAGTGGAGATCTCTTCCGAATAGCACGTTGCAAGGCATCCGAGATATGCTCAATAATCTTCATGTCTGGGAAGTCTGGTGGCCGGCGGAAGTGTTTAAACTCAGAATAGTGTTCCTGGAGCTACTATGTAGCAGTTCTGAACGTGTGGAGTGTCGCATTGTCCTGCTGGAACTGCCCAAGTCCGTCGGAATGTACAATGGACTTGAATGGATGTAGGTGATCAGGCCGCATGCTTACATACGTGCCAGCTGCCTGATTCGTATATAGACGTATCAGGGGATCCGTATCACTCCAAATGCACACGCCCCACACCATTATAGAGCCTCCACCAGCTTTAATTTTCCCCTGGTGACATGCAGGGTCTATGGATTCATGAGGATGTCTCCGAATCCGTACAAGTCTATCCGCTAGATCAATTTGAAATGAGACTCGTACGACCAGGCAACATGTTTCCAGTAATCAACAGTCCAAGGTCAGTGTTGACGAGCCCAGGCGTGGCGTAAAGCTTTGTGTCGTGCAGTCATGAAGGGTGGACTTCGGCTCCGAAAGCCCATATCGATTATGTTTCGTTGAATGGTTCGTGCGCTGACACTTGTTGATGTCCCAGCACAGAAATCTGCACCAATTTGCGGATGGGTTAATTTCTGTCACGTTGAAAGATTCTCTGCAGTCGTCGTTGGTCCCGTTCTTGCAGGAGCTTTTCCCGGCCGCAGCGATGTCGGAGATTTGATGTTTTACCGAATTCCTGATTCAGGGTACACTCGTGAAATGGTCGTACGGGAAATAACCACTTCATCGCTACCTTGGAGATGCTGTGTCCCATGGCTCGTGTGCCGACTATAACACCTCGTACAAACTTACTTAAATCTTGATAAGCTGCCATTGTAGAAGCAGTAGCCGATCTAACAACTGCGCTAGACACTTGTTGTCTTATATAGGCGTTGCCGACCGCAGCACCGTATTCTGCCTAGTTACATATCTCTGTATTTGAATAGGCATGCCTATATCAGTTTCCTTGGCTCTTCAGTGTATGTACCCATTCGATAGAGCGGTCCCAAATTAATCTAGTAGAGTATTTATTTTAACGACATATAGTGAGACAGAAACAGCCAAGACCAGTACTCCATCAGCGACGGAGTAGCGCTGCGGTATAGTGGTAGCAGACGGCATGGGGCAGGGCGCCCATGAGACGGGGCAAGTTCTTCACATTTTACAGTACCAGCTAAGACATACCTCTGAAAAGAATATAGCGCTAGTATAATTTAGGACCACTGCATGGAACGGGTACGCAAAATACCTGTTTAAAATCATTTTGTTTGCGACGGGACACAAATGGACGCACTCCGGCGACATCGCAAAATCGAATTTGCTAATATCTGCTGAAACAACAGAAAAAATGTACCTGACTACTATTAGATGGGCCGCCCAACGAATTTAGAGAGACAGAGAGTTGAAAGAAAAGTTATTCTAATGATACGTCCGGAAGTCAACACGTATGGGGATGTGAGCCATTAAAGATCCGCAGTTCACAGCGTGCCTTTTTTTTTTCTTTTTTCTTTTTTTACAGATGAGGCAGAATTCACAAGAGATGGCGTAGTAGATTACCAAAATACGCACATCAGGGCAGACACAAGTCCTAGAGGAATAATGGAAGTGAAGTACAGAATCACTTCGTTATTATTGTGAGGGCATGAAGTATCGGTGACTAATTTAGAGGACCATACACTTCGCCAAACAGATTAACCGGTGCTGTCTGTCACCGATTTCTGCGCTATTAATTACCAGTACTATTGGAGAACGCTACTCTCTCATAAAGACGGCTGTGGCTTATGCACAACGGGGCGCCACCCCATTTTCTACGGATCTTGCGACGCTGCCTCAGGACAACGGTTCATGAGCGGTGGATTGGTCGAGGTAGTCCGGTAATATGGTCTATCCGTTCATCCGACTTGAATCCCTTGTAATTTTTTTCCCTACGAAAATGAAAACTAGAGATGCAGTTATTCACGGAAGACCTGTTTTCACTGTTTTAAACCTCATACCTTCTGAAACACTTAAACCTTTTAGGATGGAAACGGTGTCACAATTTGTGTCTGGTTGCCTACAGCATGCAACCCGCATTATGGTACCGTTTGCGTTATTTAAAGTCTTAGTATTCCGGAAGGTATAAAGTGTAGAGCAGTGAAACCAAGTCAGACATCACTAAATGTACCTCTAGTTTTCATTTTGGTAGAAAAAAAACAGGTGCCATTAAAACAATGTAAATTTGTGTTGAAAGTGATGGTTGCTTACTTGTAGCGATTGTGAATACCTGATCATTATGTGAGCTCCTGACATAGGCTCACCTATTTCCAATTATATTTTTTTCATTTTGTTTTATTTCTAAAATGTGGCAAGTTTGCTACGACGCCCTAGAAATATATAGAGGGTGTAAGTGCAGATATTTTTATTATTGACTGAGGTCAGTTTACTGAACAACATCAGTATTTATGTCACTTGCAGACTAATAATTTTAGCTAATAGGAGGAGTATGTTTTACGTTGGTTAGTACCTCCGAGTCTTCAAGTACATGTGACAAGAGGAATCATTAATGCTTATTTTCCCATGGGCAGCAGCTCGGTCGTTGAGGGACGCAAAGTGGTCAGTCTATACTGACAGGTATAGTCAAATTAGTGGTGCAGTTACGACCATACACAATACATCAGGTAGCAATTTATGTGACGTGTTTGCTGGAAAACTGTTAGACACAAAGAAAAAACAGCACATTGAAGTGGTTACGTATTAAGATATATACAGGCTGAAGCGAAATTCGTGCACTCGGGCTTCGCAGCGCGACTCCTCACATACCAGTGATAAAAAAATGTCTGTCTCAAAATTTCGTTCTGTGAATACATCCGGAAGAAAAAGGACGTTAAAGAGTGGCAATCTGGCAACACTGTAACCACATGTATGGGAACCATTTCTGTCAGCAGCTAGGAATTGTAATGTACAGTTGCTGTAGTGGATATAGTTTTAAGTTGGCATGAAGGAGGTCAATGGTTCTATCCTCTGTTAAGCCTTACGTTTTTTTTATTTGGTAAAATTTCCAGATGGTACGGTATCTGGCATCTTAATCGTCAACAGCGACTGCAGTGAGTTCTCTAGAAAACATCTGCACGTACATGCTACAATAGTGAATTTATTCGCACCTATTCATCTACTAGATGCGAAACCTGTTTTCTTTGTACCCTCCTCTAACAGTCCCATAGATTAGTACCAACTATTATTTTTTCCTCGTTCAGGCCCATTACTTTTCCTTAGGGCCTTACGTTACCAGTAGGACTAGCAACGGGCCTTGCGAATAATATCGAAACTCGGTTACTGTTGGTATGTGTTATCACCATGGTCCCACTAATTATGCCTTTCGACATTGAGTCTGGTAACTGCATGCTGTATAGTACGTATCTTAATGCATTATTATTATTATTATTATTATTATTATTATTATTATTATTGTGGACACAGCTTTGCTGTGAAAGGTCCAGAGCTGTATGATAGGTTGCGCCATGTAAAGCATCTGTTATTCTGAGGACAACATAATCTGTTATGGAGGTCATGCGGTCATTAATATGGACATTATTATTGTTACTGGTTGCTAATGCGCGACATCTGAGCGCTCATATTAGTTGTAATATAGATGACAAGTAGATGTGTTATTGTACTGTGCTACCATCTTTAGCATCTCGAAATTGGGATTGTATTTATAGTTATTCTGTCCCATGACAGGTCGTTTGTTTCAACTGTTTATTTATAATTTATCTAACCACGCATTTGTTATGTTCAGCGTTACAAAATGTTGCAAATTTAGGATACATGTGACTTAAAAAATGGTGTATATTACATTATGAAATGTCAGAATGAAATTAGCAAATAAAAAATGTGCGCCACTCCCCAGGATTGAACCCTCGACCACCAGCATTCTAACCCAAAACTCTATCCACTGCACCACCTATAAAAAAAGCAAATAACATGTGCGGATAGAGGTAGTTATCATACATGTGATTACATTTTTTTTTATCGCTAGTATATGAGGAGTAGCGCTGCGAAGCCCGAGTACGCGAATTTCGCTTCACCCTATATATATATATATATATATATATATATATATATATATATATATATATATATAGTATATACCATAGCGCCATCTCGTTTCCCCCTTCAAGCTAGACACGTTTCATTCTTTGTAGTTTTTGCGTTTGACGCTTATTTCGTGAGATATTTGGCCCAGTCACGATCAATGGACCACCCTATATATATTAGACAAAAATAAAATGGAGAAAACGACAGACTGGACACAACTTTCAGGAAGAATCCGAGAGATCATGAAAGTAGCAGAAGCACCACGCACGAGGAAACACCGTTGGTGGAACCACACATGTGACCAAGCTGTTGACCAACGAATCAGTGCATGGAAAAAATTTATTAGCCATAAATCCCAAGAGAACTGGATGAAATTCCTGAAAACACAGAAACAATCAAGCAAAATCATTCGCAGTGAAAAACGACAGTATGATAAAAGGCAACTGACGGAGATCGAATCGGATTTCACGAAGAACAATACAAGAAACTTCTACAGAACGTTCAGAGAAAATATGACTGGATATCAACCATCCCAACTTATTCTTCAGATGACAGGATAGAACCCTAGAAACCAATACCAAAAACAATTATGACATTCTGGCAAAGTACTTTGAAAAACTCCTCAACACGGACCCCCCTATAGAAGTCATTATGACAGAAACGAGCACGTACAATCCAGATAGTGAACCTCGATCTCTAGAAGAAGTTAAAGAAATAATCAAGTCACTCAAGAATCGTAGAGCACCAGGAGAAGACGATATCATTGCGGAAATCTGGAAGTTACAAGACCCAGAACTCACCAAAGACATCCACGGGATCTTGGAAGATATCTGGAAGACCACGAAAATTCCGGACGACTGGAAACTGCCCTGATACACCCACTAAACAAAAAAGGTGGCAAGACTGACCGGAACAACTACAGAGGAATATCCCTACTACCGGTCACACGCAAGATCCTCTCAAAAGCTTTACTAAACAGACTAGAATGCTAGACCGACCACTTGATTGGGGAATACCAAGCAGGCTTCAGTAAAGGGCGGTCATGTGCGGAACATATTTGGAACCTGAAAATGATTTTACAACACAAACAGAACCTTATCATTACCTTTGTCGACTTCAAGAAGGCGTACAACTCTATCGACCGGAAAACTCTCTTCAAAATTCTTGCAGAATACAAAGTAGGCAACAAAACACGGACTATCATAGAGCGAACCTTGACCAACACGACCTCCAAAGTAAAGTTGTGTGGGGAACTATCAGAGCCCTTTGAAATTCGCACAGGTGTCCGACAAGGCGATGGCCTCTCACCTCTTCTTTTCAATCTAGTGTTAGATAAGGTAATAAAAGAACGGGAAACATCGCAACAGGGGATAACCCTAGGAAACCTACAGATTAAATTCCTGGTTTTTGCAGACGATTTGGCGATTGTCACGAAAAGTATAAACGAAACAAAAGACGCTATTGAAAAACTACACGAAATCGCTTCCAAAACTGGACTACAGATCCCTTACGAAAAGACACAGTTTATGAGCACAAAGAAACTCTCATGTCTGAACAGAAAGTACGGCACGATTTACAAAACGGCAAACTTCAAATACCTTGGTGAAACACTACAAATGAGTGGACATAACAGAGACTAAAACGAAGAAAGAAAAACTAAACTGAACAAAGCATACAAAGTAGAAAAACTAAACTGAACAAAGCATACAAAGTAGTGTGGAATCATTTCAACAAGAAGTCTATCTCACAAAAAGCCAAATTACGCCACTACGACACGGAGGTGCTTGCCGAAGCACTATATGCACCAGAGACCACACTAATCCTAGGGCATACACGTATCAGACAACTAGAAAAAGTAGAACAGAAAATACTGAGCAAAATATTTGGCGCAACTAACAACAATGGAATATGGATCAAGAAACCTACAGAGGAACTATACAAATATACGGAGACAATCACAGAAAAGATTACAAAACGCAGACTACAATTCTATGGACACCTATACAGAATGCCACTACACAGACTGACCAAACAGATCTTTGACTGGGTAACCACTAGAAACAACAAATGGATGGCAGAGGTAAAAAACGACCTGAGCCAACTGAACATAACAGAAGACACAACAAACGACAGAATACAATTCAGAATCATCATTAAGAAAAGCAAACTACATGAGATAAACTGTGACAAACAAACAGGCGTGAAATGGACCGAAGAACGCAAGCAAGATTACAGCCGGAAGATGAAAGAAATATGGGTAACCAAAAAGGCAATCAAGATGAGACCGAAGACACGAAGCCGACAAGTAGCATGGACAGACGACCGGAAACAGAAACACAGCGAGCGAATGAGAGAAGTTTGGGCAGCAAGGAAGGCAGCAAAAGGAATTGCCCACGTAGTTTAGTCCAACTGCGCTCTTTAAAGGCAAAACACCAATGTGTATAAGTGCAGCTAGTTTTTCATGTGGTACATTAATATGGACACACATCAGTGTGTAGATTCTTTTTTCTCTATATCTACACTACTGACCATTAAAATTGCTACACCACGAAGTTGACGTGCTACAGGCGCGAAATTTAACCGACAGGAAGAAGATGATGTGATATGCAAATCATTAGCTTTCAAGAGCATTCACAAAAGGTTGGCACCGGTGGCGACACCTCCAACGTTCTGACGTGAGGGAAGTTTCCAACCGATTTCTCATACACAAACAGCAGTTGACCGGCGTTGCCTGGTGAAACGTTGTCGTAATGCCTCGTGTAAGGAGGAGAAATGCGTACCATCACGTTTCCGACTTTGATAAAAGTCGGATTGTAGCCTATCGCGACTGCGGTTTATCGTATCGCGACATTGCTGCTCTCGTTGGTCGAGGTTCAATGACTGAATAAGGAATCGGTGGGTTCAGGAGGGTAATACGGAACGCCGTGCTGGATCCCAATGGTCTCGTATCACTAGCAGTCGAGATGACAGGCATCTTATACGCATGGCTGTAACGGTTCCTGCAGCCACGTCTCGATCCCTGAGTCAACAGATGGGGACGTTTGCAAGACAACAACCATCTGCATGAACAGTTCGACGACGTTTGCAGCAGCATGGACTATCAGCTTGGAGACCATGGCTGCGGTTACCCTTGACCTGCATCACAGACAGGAGCGCCTGCGATGGTGTACTCAACGACGAATCTGGGTGCACGAATGGCAAAACGTCGTTTTTTCGGATGAGTCCAGGTTCTGTTTACAGCATCATGATGGTCGCATCCCTGTTTGGCGATATCGCGGTGAACGCAGATTGGAAGCGTGTATTCGTCATCGCCATACTGGCGTATCACCCGGCGTAATGGTATGGGGTGCAATTGGTTACACTTCTCGTTCACCTCTTGTTCGCATTGACGGCACTTTGAACAGTGGACGTTACATTTCAGATGTGTTACGACCCGTGGCTCTACCCTTCATTCGATCCCCGCGAAACCCAACATTTGAGCAGGGTAATGCACGACCGCATGTTGCAGGTCCTGTACGGGCCTCTCTGGATACAGAAAATGTCCGACTGCTGCCTTGGCCAGCACATTCTCCAGATATCTCACCAACTGAAAACGTCTGGTCAATGGTGGCCGAGCAACTGGCTCGTCACAATACGCCAGTCACTACTCTTGATGAACTGTGGTATCGTGTTGAAGCTGCATGGGCAGCTGTACCTGTACACGCCATTCAAGCTCTGTTTGACTCAATGCCCTGGCGTATCAAGGCCGTTATTACGGCCAGAGGTGGTTGTTATGGGTACTGATTTCTCAGGATCTATGCACTCAAATTGCGTGAAAATGTAATCACATTTCAGTTCTAGTATAATATATTTGTCCAATGAATACCGTTTATCATCTGCATTTCTTCTTGGTGTAACAATTTTAATGGCCAGTAGTGTAACAGTCTTCCCGCAAACACGTTACATAATTTGATGTTTTCTGCTTGGTCGTAACTGCACCACTAAATGGACTACCCTTCTCAATACAGAATAAGCATTTTGCGTCCAAGTGTCCACACATCGACATCTGACTTGCTGCTTAGGTGAAAATAAACATTAATGGCTTGGTTTCGGGAAATATACTTGGAGAAACTATCCAATCTAAAAAACATAGCAGCTCAAATTATTATTAGTCTGCAAATGACATAAATACTGACGTAATGTTGTTCAGTACAGCGTCCTCAGTCGCCAATAGAAATATCTGTACTTATACCCGTCACATACAACCATTTTTGAATCCTGATATCTTTGCAGGTACCTGGCGGCACTGGTGCACATGTTCAAAGGCAGCTTAGGCACGGGCATCATGGCGGTGCCGAACGCCTTCATGCACTCTGGGTACATCATGGGCGTGATCGGCACACTTTTTGTCGGCGTGATGTGCACCTACTCGATGCACATGCTGGTGCGGGCGCGTTACGAGCTGAGCAAGCGGCGTCGCGAGCCCAGCCTCACCTACCAGGAGACGGCTGTGGCGGCGCTGGAGGACGGGCCGCGCTGCCTGCGGCCCATGGCGTCCTACGCCGGGTAAGCCGTCTCATTTCACTGTATGGCCATTCGTCGAGTACGTGAGATATTTTGCGTCAGCTTGCTGTAACATAAATGGCGCCCAAAAATCACCATACTCGCTTCACCTTTCAAATTTACAAAATGTATGCCGAAGGATGTAGGTTGCAGTAAGTACTGGGAGATGAAGAAGCTTGCACAGGATAGAGTAGCATGGAGAGTTGCATCAAACCAGTCTCAGGACTGAAGACCACAACAACAACAACAACATGCCACTCTCGGAAGCAGGGACAGGAATAAATTGCTATATTTTAGCCCAAATTTTGTGTTATTTTTTTCCAGAATTCGTTGTTATTTTTGCCAAATTACTTGTTATTTTTGGCGTATTACTTATAATTTTTTCCATTTAGTAGTGTTTTACCACACAAGGGATCACTTTTTTGCCAAAGTGGACCCTGTTGCTTTTCCAATCCTGACAAATTTTGGCAAAGTCGATGTTGTATTTTTGCCGAATTCCTGACATATAATGCCATATTCACCTTATATTTTTAACAAATTCTTTGTTATTTTTTGCCAGTTTCGTTGTTATTTTTTGCCGAGTGCAGTGTTATTCGTTGCCAAACTAGGTGTTATTTTCCTGCCAAATTCTACATAATTTTTGTGCCAATTTGTGTGTTATATTTTACCAAATTCTGTGTTATTTTTTGACAAATTCGTTGTTAATTTGTATCAGTTTTGGTGGTTTTTTTTCAGTCTCGAATCTCGGTGGTTTTTTTTTTTTGGTCAAATTCGGTGGATTTTGTGTCGAATTTGTATTATTTTTTGAAAAATTTGTTGCTAGTTTTGAGAAATTCCCTGTTTTTTGCCAAAATCGTTGTTATTTTTTGCCATTTCCGGTGTTGTTTTCGTCATCTCATCAAAATTAGTTACGTGGGAAATGAACTGTCATTTTAAAATTTTATATGAACCTCAGCGATGAGGAAATCAGGAGTCAAAATGCAGTTTTAACATTTGATAACTATCGGTTACGAATATTAGTAATCTGCTGTCTTGAGATTTATAATATTTTTGTACGACAAAATTACAACTTCGCGGTATCTCAGAAAAATTGCCGATTTTCCGTTGTTTCGCTAAAAACCTCTAATTTCGTGTTATTTTTCGCGTTATCGTTATCGCGAAATTTTCCTGTCCATAGCAATGGGACATCTTCTGCACCGTATGCAGGGTAATTTTTTTGACAGGGGTGATTAGAGTACACTCTTTGAAATTTTGAAATTAGTAGAGATAAAGAACAGAGCGTGAAGGGTTATCTACAACTTAAGCAGAAAATTGCATGCAGTTAAAAGCGTCGAAGAGTATGATAGGGAAGCAGTGGTTGATAAGGGAGTGAGACAGGCTTGTATGACATTTGTTATTCAGTACAGAAATTTGGAAAAGTAACTGGAGTTCAGAGAGAAAGAATTAACAATTTGTGTTTTTACGAAGACGTTATATTTCTGTTATAGATGAAAAAGGATTTTGTAGAGCAGTTGAACGGAAAGAGAAGCGTTTTAAAGTTACAAGATGGGCAACCCCGAAATTTAAACAAGACTGCATAATAAAAGCGGATGACGCATGGGAAACTGGATAAGGAAATGAGACACTAAAAAGTAATAGTTGTGTTTTGCTATTTTGGCAGCATAATAGACTGCCTGACAAACGAAGTGAAGCACCTAGACGACATGGTCGCATGTGCATGTAACTTCATACGCGTACACTCCATCGGTGGATATTTGAATCATTGGAGTTACAGTGCTCTGTGACAGGTAGAACAACCACCAGAGTGCATTATTGTTGTTCCTGTTTAGTGCTGGTACTATGGAAGGTAGTGTACGTAAAGCATGCGAACAGCGCTATTTATTGATGACTATTTAGAACGTGGAGATGCGCCTTATTCCTCTCTTACGGCATACTTGTCACAAAGTATTATCAGCGCCACACACAGTTTGAAATTGACGTGGGTCACCATTTGACTGGTTGGTCGAATCGTGCAATATCTAGATTTGTGGGACATATTTTACTTTACAAATAAAAACTCTTTCACACAATCACGAGACATGACAGGGAACACCGATCGAGGTGGCGCAGTGGGTAGCACACTGGACTCGCATTCGGGAGGACGACGGTTCAATCCCGTCTCCGGCCATCCTGATTTAGGTTTTCCGTGATTTCCCTAAATCGCTTCAGGCAAATGCAGGGATGGTTCCTTTGAAAGGGCACGGCCGATTTCCTTCCCCATCCTTCCCTCACCCGAGCTTGCACTCTGTCTCTAATGACCTCGTTGTCGACGGGACTTTAAACACTAATATCCTCCTCCATGACAGGGAACGAAATCATGAGAGCTGCACGTCTGACCATGGCAAGAGAGGATAGCCGCATTTTTTTCTTTATTGTTATTTTAACACCTTACAAAAAGTAGGCTGGCAGCAGCCTATCTACACCGCTCTTCGGCCACAGAAAAACAGACATACATGGATGCTAAAAACAGGAGACATACCGTACATAAGAAATGACATGAAGGCACCGTGGAAGGCGCTGGAGATACAAATAAGTTCAGCAATGCACGCAAACGTAGACAAACAGTTTCACACGCGAACGACGGAGCACACTGAGGAGGAACACTGACGCACTGGTGAAGAGAACACTGTAGCACATTGGTGATGATCTTCGGCGCACTGAACACACTGAGGAGATGGGGGGCCTGCCATTGGGTGCAGGAGATGGGAAGGGGGGAAGAAGAGGGGGAAGAACCACATGGGTGAAAAGAAAGGTGAGGGGAAGGGAGAGGGCAGGGTCAGGTGTGGAAGGCTAGGGAGGGGGGGAGGAAGGGGGAGAACTGGGAGAGAGGAGGGGGAGGGAGAAAGGAAGGTGGGAAGGTGGGAGGAAGCCGTGGAGGAAAAGGGGAAGGAAAAGAAGGGGAGGATTAGATCTGATAGGAGGGGTGTATGGAGGGAACGAGGAGATCATCAAGAAGGGGGAGTTGGCAGAAGCCTCCTCTGGCAAGGGTGTGGAGAGTGTGAAGATAGAGAGCAGGTGCGAAGCAAGAGTACAGGCATGGCAGTGGTTTGTGGTGGGAAAGGATGGAAGAGACAAGCGGTTGGGGAGGATAAGCTTGTGAGAGGTGTAAAGGATCTGTATCTGTTCGAGGAAAAGGAGGAGGTGCAGGAAAGGAATCAGGTTTTAAAGGACTGCATGGTGGATGGGAGATTGATGCTATAGGTGAGGCAGAGTGCATGGCATTCAAGGATTTGAAGGGAGGGGCGGAATCCAGGTGGGGTGGGTACAGTATTGTATAAAAATCACATTTAACCCTTCACATTTGCACCTGTCATCCGAGAACAAATAATGGACAGCATGCAACATTCTGTGTCATGCCGCAGCATTGGTCAGAGACTAGCAGCAGCCAGACGAGAGAACTAGCGACCCATGGGTAAGCTGCCATCAACACCACAATGTTTGGAGTAGTGCTATGACTGGGAAGCATGAACCGGTGATCAGTGGCGCTGCAGTGTGTACAGCGATGAATCGCACTACTGCATTACCCTGAATGACCATCGTCGGCACCGGACGAGGTGGCATGGTGGTTAACACACTGGGCTCGCATTCGGGAGGAGACGGTTCAATACAGATTTAGGTTTTCCGTGATTTTCCTAAATCGCTTTAGATAAGTACCGAGATGGTTCTTTTGAAAGGGCACGGCCTACTTCCTTCCCCATCCTTCCCTAATCCCATGGGACTGATGATCTTGATTTTAGGTTCTTTCCCCCAAACCGACCAACGAATCATCGTCGGTGAGTATGGCGGCGACCTGGTGACAGGTCCCACTGTTGTAGGGGCACAGTGGTGCTAGGCCTGGTGTCCGGGTGTAGGGAGCCATCGGTTGTGACATCAGATCACGGTCGATAGTGACTGAGACAACTCTGACGGTGCACATCTACATCACAGAAATCGTGCGTCCCCATCTCTTACCTCTAGTGCGACAGTATCATCGTGCCGATTTTCAACAGGACAGTGCTCATCCACATAAGACATGTTGAGACGCCTTGCTAAACCCGCAGGATAGGACAGGTAGCTTATATTGTGGAAAGGGGCCAAAATAAGCAGCTGTCAGTTACACTCGAACATACAACCTTTTATTAGATCAAACATTACAAGGGCCAAGAAGAATTTTAAAAAACAGAGGTTTAGTTTAGGAACTTAACTAGCGGCTGAATGCGCTGTACAATCTCATGCCTTAAGGGCAAGACCACTTTCATTTAAAAACGGCTGAAAGCCAATAACTTAAAACTCAGCCAAAATCAGAAATTTAAAAGGCACAGCCTTACCTTAAAAGAGTTCCTCAATTAGGCTGAAGGCCCAAAGAATCTGACACTTGAATTCAAAATCGGCTGAAAGCCCAACACTTAGGAGTCAATGGCGTTAATTTTGAAAATGCCAAATGCTTTATGTAAAACAGTTCTTAAATTAGGCTAAAGTCCCAAACCATCTGACGTGTTAAGGGCAAAACAACCTTAATCTAAAAATCGGCTAGAAGTCATACAAGTACAAACAACAAGAACAAACAAGAAAGGGAAGTACACCCAAGGGCGCTCAGAAGTTGTGAGGGTCGGCCTGTAATTCAAACACTAATGCTCGCTTAGGTGAGACAGGCAGCCGGCGCAACCATTGTCGATCCGACGACAACCCAACCGACAGACAGACAACAGACCAAGCGACAGGATATCTTCTGCTCCACCTGACCAGCACATGACAGGGATTTCAATGGAACAACGCTGAAGGTATCGGTACCCGCAACGAATTACACATTCAACTGTCAAACTACACGCCGTACTGGATAGCCACAACACGACGAGGAAAATACACTGCCTGAACTTATGTCAACGGTCAGGGCAGGTAACCGGAACGTTAACGGCCACAGGGCAGAAGATTCCGCTGGAGCACTTGAATTCAAAGTAATCAAAAGTTAAGTTAAACTCCACAGGAGGGTGGCTAGAATTTCGCCAACTTGAAAACACACGTTGTTGCTCGTGGGAATGTCCCACCAGCCCACAACGAAATTCAAACGACACAATGTGAACAGTTGGGGCAGGCTCAACTTTCGTGTCCGGGATAAATTACGTAAAAACTCAACTTTCGTGTCCGGGATCGGTGAGCAGCAGACCTCATAGCAATGGGAACAACACCAAACACTCCGACTGCGCGTGGAGGCCGCAACGACCCCACCCAGACATGTGCCCGGAGACTTCCTCTTCTCCACGCCAACCGACGAACTCCCCATACCCGGAAACGGTGAAAGGACCAAATATCGTCGGCCGATGAGACGACCAAGCGAACAACCAACCAATGGTCGTCCCGCTCCAATCTCCCTCCGTCGTACAGTTCATGTGTGTCGCCAGCGGTCGGTGAGCAGTGGCTGATCGCACCTCAGCGGCGCTCCGTCCCCGACTTCACTGCTGCCGCATCCCGACTGCACTGCTGGTCCGTCTCCATCTGACTGCCAGACACACGACAACCCGGACATACTATCGGTGGCTCCAGAGATGGTACGACAGTGCACTTATCGATCGCGCTGCTGCTGCCGCTCACGGGCAAGTAAGGCAGGAAGCTAGTGACACCAGTAAATGGAATAAGAAAATGAGGCGGCGGTGCCGTAATAGAAGGTGACAAACAATAAATGGAATAAATGCGAGCCGTGCACGGCTCACGTGTGTCCCAACGAAATTTCTGCGAGATTCTGAGGTACTTCGTGACCATCAAGACCTAGATCTGTCCCCGACAGAACATGTGTGGTAGCAGCTCAGACGTCAACTACGTCATGGTGCCAGTGTCCATTGTATCGAGGACCAGTTGCAACAGTCGTAGGACAACTTGACTCGGGAAAGGTTACAACGGCGTTACAGCACCGCTCCTAGCCGAATAAGAGCTTGCATCCAGGCCAAGTGGATGTAATGTAATAGTGATAAGCAGGCTCATACCGCCAGTTTCTTTGTAAATTTGGCTAGATTTTGCTATCACTGAAATAACACCACATAGCCTCTCAACCTGTAATGTTTTATTTCGTTGCCTCCTTCCCTTCTGGTTGCTTTGCTTTCTTCGTCAGGCGCTGTAACTGACTATGGCCGCAGTAGATGGGGAATAAAACGCAGATTGGAAAGAAAAGCATGTCTGAAAAATAGTAATTTGTTAACAGTTACCATAAATTTAGACAGTACACAATTTTTCTCGATATACAGGGGGTGTTCAATAGGTAATGAAACACATTTTTTTCATTTTTTTTAAATGCGGGTTTTGTTGTGGGATATCGTGGAATATTCCCGCTTCAGCCAGTACAGTTTCATGAACTTCCGATAGGTGGTGGCGCTACGTGTACCCTTCAAAATGGCGTCTGTAACGGAGGGGGGGTTCCAACCAGAGAACTGTCATTGAGTTTCTTTTGACGGAAAAACAGAGTATCGAAGAAATTAATAGGCGCTTGCAAAACGTCTACGGAGATCTGACAGTCAATAAAAGCAGGGTCAGACGTTGGGCGGGGCATCTCTCATCATCGCAACAAGATCGTGCGAACCTGTCAGATCGCCGCCTAACAAAACCACAAATAGCAACGATAGAGCATCTGTTTGGCCCAATGAAGGCTGCACCCCGCGGGAAGCAGTACTTGCATGATGGGAAGGTTATTGATGCAGCAAAATGTTGGCTCCGACGTCGACCAGTAGAGTGCTACCATACGGACATACACGCCCTCCCGGTAAGATGGTGTAAGGCCGTTGCACTGAACAGAGATTGCGTTGACAAGTAGGGTTTTGTAGCCAAAAGGGTGGTGAAAAATGTGGTGTTTTGTAATCCTGAATAAAACACACCTGGTTTCAGAAAAAATGTGTTTCATTACTTACTGAACGCCTCTTGTGTTTGTCTGGAATGTAGTCTTGTACATAAATGAGAAGTGGACGATAAACAATGCAGACAAGAAGAGAATGGAAGCTTTTGATATGTAGTGCTGCAGCAGAATGCCGAAGATTAGAGGGGTAGATGAGATGAACTGAGGCGAAAAGCAATTATGATACAACTTGAGTACAATAAGTGATCGGTTGATACGACGCTTTCCTGAGGCATGTAAAGCTTTCCAGAGGCATGTAGCAATACATCAATTTGGTGCTACAGCAAAGTGTGGGGAGTGAAAAATGTGGAGATAGACCAAGGGCTGACTACATATGCAAGTTCAAATGGATGCTGGATGTAATATTTATGTAGAGATGAAGAGGCTTCTTTAGTGTAGACTAGCGTGGAGAACTGTAGCAAACCAGTATTTGGACTGCAGACCACAACAAGCCAATGGACTCGCATTCTGGAGTAGATAGATTCACCATCTACATTTAGTTTCTCCATTCTTTTCTTAAATCACTCACGGAAGATGCCAAGATGGTTCCTCCAAAAAACGCAGTTGTCCATTCTTGTCCGCTAAGTGTTTGTAAAGTATTTGTTCCTAATTATTTTGTGGCAATGCGGCTAAAATGGGTTTTTTTCTTCATCTACAAATACAAGCCAGTCTGTTGCATTACACATATTTTGTTCTTGCTAACTTTATTGGTCGCACTGGATATTCTTTTAATTTTTCGTCACAGTTTGTTATAATTTTCTCAAGTGCATTTGAAGAGGGCCAGAGATAAACTGTCACCTTATTTGACATTCTTATTTATTTTGAAAGCTCTGTATAAATCTTTATGTACTTTGGCTCCTTTTCACCCCTCTTCCGGCTCATTCCGTTTCCCCGCGACATAGTCTTCCCTCCTATCTTTTTACGACCCTTTTCCCTTCCTCATCAGCATTCTCTTCCTCCTCCGCCTCCACAGCGGCCTGTGGTAATAGTCTTCCTTTTCTCTTGTCTTGGATATGAAAGTTTTGTGGCGGTGTTCGTAGCGACAAACACTTGGCTGTAGAAATGGCTTACGAAGTCACCGCCACACTTTTAATAGCGGCCGACCGGTCCGCTGGAACAGTAAACAGAAAGATGAAACCCCAAACACTCTGATTAAATAAGTCGGTACTTATCTTTATTCATGAAGATACAGAAACACAGTAGTGAACACGGTGTCTACAGAAATCTGTCTAGTTCGAGTCGGAGCGGCTAGGTCAGCGTAGGCTGACGACAAACAAGAACTCTGCTGCGATGAACACACAACTGACTAGCAAGTACACGATTCGGTGGCGAGTATACAACTGAGCGGCGAATACAGAACTGTCCTAGCGCTCGCGACTCCAGCGCTTAAGAAGCCAGAAGCCAGCGGTGGCGCGCGCAGACTTGCGGCGATTTCCTGTATCGCTGGCGCTGCTTATACGGACGGCGTCCGTACTTTGATGCTGCCAACCTTTTGGCAGCGGGCTCGGTTGGCATTACTGGCTAGGATACAACAGAAAGAGACTGTGGTTTTTAAAAAAAAGGAGTTATGCTACTACACTCTTTTCAGCGTAACAGAAAAGTAACAGTTCACACTCTCTTGTCGTCTGGAAGCAAACATAAAAATAAAAACAAAAAATATAAAAAAATTGGGTAATAACATACAGTGGAATCCAATGTCCATTCAGTTCTTGGAGAGTCTACAAGGGAGGCAGATGCGTGTGTGTGTGTGCGTGTGTGTGTGTGTGTGTGTGTGTGATGTGGGTTTAGTGCGTCAAACGGCGGAGTTACTAGGGTCTCATGTAATTCGTGATCTTCCACTCTTCTTAAATAATCGGTGACACTAAAGAAAGAAGTGCGATGGCACCATCCGCGGAGATAGTGGACTCATATCCTGGCGGTGGGGGAATATCGCGCCTCCAGTAATTGGTTATTAACAGACGGTTAAGAAGTGGCGTGGGAAAATGGTGGTGGCCAGTGGGTCCTGATTAATAGCAAACAGTATCTCACAGTAGTGTGTTAAATCGCAAACCTCTTTAGAGTGTCTAATGGAGTGAGAGCATGTGACTGCTGAAGGTGCTCCGTCCACCGGATGAACTTAGCTCGGTGACTGGTACTACTCGCGAGCATTAGCCTACGTGTAGAGGGATTGTGCCACAGTCTCCGTTCTTGTCATTCGTACAATTGTCCTTAACAACACAAACAGATATCCATACAGGAAAATAATTTGAACCAGTTATCCGTATGACACAGATAACACTGCTGACGTAGCATACTGAGAAAACGATATCAGTAGTCGGCAGCTGTGGCCGAGAGGTTCTAGGCGCTTCAGTCCGGAACCGCGCTGCTGCTACGGTCGCAGGTTGTAATCCCGCCTCGGGCATGAATGTGTGTGATGTCCTTAGGATAGTTAGGTATAAGTAGTTCTAAGTCTAGGGGACTGATGACCACAGATGTTAAGTGCCATAGTGCTTAGAGCCATTCGAAGCATTCGATATCAGTACGTCAATACCAACTATCAACACCCATGGAAACTGGTCACAACACTCACGTTTTAAGCAACTACAGTTACGTATCCCCTCCCAGTTACTATACAGTGCGGCGATCTTCCATCTACCTTGGGAAAAAGGAAGAAGAAAAACTCCTATTTTGTACTGATCCATGTTTTTAACCGAAGCTGCAATATACAGTGATGTGTGTCTGTTGTACTCTTTCTAGAATAAATTTACTTTCTGTATTTTCTCAAGTTCTCAAAACTTTGCAGCATGCTTGAAAACACAAAATAACCTACAAGAAGCACGTTTCACGTCTGATACTCGGCACGTAACTTGTATTGCTCCTTTGCAACCCCAAAACGAAAACTGCAGTGAATCATTGAACGTAAATTGCTGTCAACGCCGATTTAAATTAGTAATCAACTAAATTGAAATAAAAAAGAGCTACCATTAAGGTGTTTCTAAATGCATTGCTTACTACGGGGCAAGTGTTTCGATTGGACGCCTCAATTGGACCCCACGTTGGCGGCTTGTCTATTCATAACATATCGCAGTTATCCATTCGGAGAAAGGGCACCTGCATTCAACGTGGAATCTGAACCGCTTGTCGTTTCTGGTGAGTCACCATATTATTGAGAGGCGAATGCTAGGGATAAAAGACAGACCGAAATATTTGTTGTCGGACCGGGATTCGATCACGCTACGCTTTTGTGTCCAGGCGAGCACTTTACTGCTTGCTGTATCACCTGTTAAGTGCTTCCCTCCACCCGCTGACTGACACGGAACACTAATAGCACCCATTTGTTGTAAAATTTCTCAAGGTATAGTCTTCTTGTTGTTCGAGTCATTTCATGGACTCAGTGAGTTTTTGGACTGATAACAAACAAAAACTCCTACAAAGCCAAATGTCACATAACGGCCCTTACACATTTATCTGCTACACAACCGAGGAACGAATGGAATGGCTTTAGTCCATACATATTACAAAAATAGATCTCCTCCTAAACCACTGTGCCGTTTTCAACCAAACTTGGTACACATATCCCTTACGGTCAGGCAACAATCACTATGTGAGTAAGAACCACCTACATATCATAGTTTAGGAGATATGATGTCATAAACAACGAAATGCGTGACAAACAATTGCGTTATGTATGACGTTTAAGTGCACTGTTTCTGTGCTATGACCCTATTCGTATCACGTTTTGCACACAGTATCCACGTATGTAGCTGAACGTACCTACAAAATTATATCATTGTACGGTACATAGATCAGGAGATATGACGTCATAAATACTGAGATGTATGGAAAACTGACGCATCACGCATGGCGTTTAAATTTAGTAAATATATCACTCTATGACATATAAATCAGGAGATATGACGTCATAAACACCAGGTAGTGAAAATGATCCGCGTCATGAATGAAGTTTTAGTATATTTAATCTTTACTACTGAGACACACCTGGAGTATAGTCAACTTAAGGAAATCACTGACATCTGGTAGATCTTTTGACAGCTTTCAGTTACGAATTGAAAACTGTTGTAGGCGGAAACAATAGCCGTCTATAGAACTATGAAGAGAAGTTGCAACCGAGACAGACTATAAGATCGCGTTGCAGACACGCGAAGCAGCTGCGCCCAGAACACATCATGTTTCTTAATGTGGACTGCACTATACATCTGTGTATTATGCATATTTCTTTGTACGAGTGCTTCATAATTTCATGTGCGTTTTTACTAATACATTGGAAATGAAATTTCTTCAATGCTTCGCTGCAAACAAAGTTAATTTTTTGTTTTCGTTCATAATAGGAAAATTGTAAAACGAATACCAGGGCAAGGCTGGATTTGTCAACTCGTAAACACACAAACAAATAAATATATGGAAATAAAAAATTCTATACCGCTAATTATCGAATCACAGACAAAACATTTAAGATTGCGGTATGGTAGGGCTGAGGAGGCGGGGGGGGGGGGGGGGGGTGGAGAAAAGATTTTTCAGGGAGATGCCGTGCGTGTCAAATTAATTCACAAGCAACGAGAATGATTGCAGTATAATTTATCCCTTGTAATTTGGACGTCATTGCTTAGGTGCTGGAGAGGGCCGTGTCCTGTAGTGGATTTCCTGTTGACGATGACTTGCAAGAGGTTACTCAACACAATTATTAGTTATTGGGAGCTCCAACGTTAGGCGGGTGATGGAGCCCCTTAGGGAAATAGCGGAAAGGTCGGGGAAGAAGGCCAGTGTTCACTCTGTCTGCTTGCCGGGGGGTCTCATCCGAGATGTGGAGGAGGCCCTACCGGCGGCGATAGAGAGCACTGGGTGCACCCGACTGCAAATTGTTGCTCATGTCAGGACCAATGACTCCTGCCGTCTGGGTTCAGAGGTCATCCTCAGTTCGTACAGGCGGTTGGCGGAATTGGTGAAGACGGAAAGCCTCGCTCGCGGGGTGGAATCAGAGCTAACTATTTGTAGTATCGTTCCCAGAACCGATCGCGGTCCTCTGGTTTGGAGCCGAGTGGAAGGCTTAAACCAGAGGCTCAGACGATTCTGCGGAGATCTGGGGTGCAAATTTCTCGACCTCCGCTATCGGGTGGAGAAATGTAGGGTCCCCCTGAATAGGTCAGGCGTGCACTAGACGCCGGAAGCGGCTACAAGGGTAGCGGAGTACGTGTGGAGTGCACATGGGGGTTTTTTAGGTTAGAGAATTCCCTCCCTAGGCCCGACAAGACGCCTCCTGAGACGCGGTAAGGTAGGAGTAGGCAAAATGCAACAGGGAATAACAATATTAATGTGCTAATAGTAAACTGCAGGAGCGTCTATAGAAAGGTCCCAGAACTGCTCTCATTAATAAACGGTCACAACGCCCATATTGTACTAGGGACAGAAAGTTGGCTGAAACCAGACAGGCTGGACAGTGAAGGGGGAGGCGTGTTTATAGCGATAAGAAGTGCAATAGTACCGAAGGAAATTGACGGAGATCCGAAATGTGAAATGATTTGGTTATAGGTTACGGTTAAAGCAGGCTCATACATGGTAATTGGATGTCTCTATAGGCCCCCTGGCTCAGCAGCTGTTGTGGCTGAGCACCTGAAGGATAATTTGGAAAATATTTCGAGTAGATTTCCCCACCATGTTATAGTTCTGGGTGGAGATTTTAATTTGCCGGATATAGACTGGGAGACTCAAACGTTCATAACGGGTGGCAGCGACAAAGAATCCTGTGAAATTTTTTTAAGTGCTTTATCTGAAAACTACCTTGAGCAGTTAAACAGAGAACCGACTCGTGGCGATAACATATTAGACCTTCTGGTGACAAACAGACCAGAACTATTTGAAACAGTTAACGCAGAACAGGCAATCAGCGATCATAAAGCGGTTACGGCATCGATGACTTCAGCCGTAAATAGAAATATTAAAAAAGGTAGGAAGATTTTTCTGTTTAGCAAAAGTGACAAAAAGCAGATTACAGAGTACCTGACGGCTCAACACAAAAGTTTTGTCTCAAGGTACAGATAGTGTTGAGGATCAGTGGACAAAGTTCAAAACCATCGTACAATAAGCGTTAGATGAGTATGTGCCAAGCAAGATCGTAAGAGATGGAAAAGAGACACCGTGGTACAACAACCGAGTTAGAAAACTGCTGCGGAAGCAAAGGGAACTTCACAGCAAACATAAACATAGCCAAAGCCTTGCAGACAAACAAAAATTACGCGAAGCGAAATGTAGTGTGAGGAGGGCTATGCGAGAGGCGTTCAATGAATTCGAAAGTAAAGTTCTATGTACTGACTTGGCAGAAAATCCTAAGAAATTTTGGTCTTATGTCAAAGCGGTAGGTGGATCAAAACGAAATGTCCAGACTCTCTGTGACCAAAATGGTACTGAAACAGAGGATGACAGACTAAAGGCCGAAATACTAAATGTCTTTTTACAAAGCTGTTTCACAGAGGAAGACTGCACTGTAGTTCCTTCTCTAGATTGTCGCACAGATGACAAAATGGTAGATATCGAAATAGACGACAGAGGGTTAGAGAAACAATCAAAATCGCTCAAAAGAGGAAAGGCCGCTGGACCTGATGGGATACCAGTTTGATTTTACACAGAGTACGCGAAGGAACTTGCCCCTCTTCTTGCAGCGGTGTACCGTAGGTCTCTAGAAGAGCGTAGCGTTCCAAAGGATTGGAAAAGGGCACAGGTCATCCCCGTTTTCAAGAAGGGACGTCGAACAGATGTGCAGTACTACAGACCTATATCTCTAACGTCGATCAGTTGTAGAATTTTGGAACACGTATTATGTTCGAGTATAATGTCTTTTCTGGAGACTAGAAATCTACTCTGTAGGAATCAGCATGGGTTTCGAAAAAGACGGTCTATTGAAACCCAGGTCGCGCTATTTGACCACGACACTAAGAGGGCCATAGACACCGGTTCACAGGTAGATGCCGTATTTCTTGACTTCCGCAAGGCGTTCGATACAGTTCCCCACAGTCGTTAAATGAACAAAGTAAGAGCATATGGACTGTCAGACCAGTTGTGTGATTGGATTGAGGAGTTCCTAGATAACAGAACGCAGCATGTCATTCTCAAAGGAGAGAAGTCTTCCGAAGTATGAGTGATTTCAGGCGTGCCGCAGCGGAGTGTCATAGTACCGTTGCTATTCACAATATACATAAATGTCTTGGTGGATGACATCGGAAGTTCACTGAGGCTTTTTGCAGATGATGCTGTGGTGTATCGAGAGGTTGTAACAATGGAAAATTGTACTGAAATGCAGGAGGATCTGCAACGAATTGACGCATGGTGCAGGGAATGGCAATTGAATCTCAATGCAGACCAGTGTAATGTGCTGCGAATACATAGAAAGATAGATCCCTTATCATTTAGCTACAATATAGGAGGTCAGCAATTGGAAGCAGTTAATTCCATAAATTTTCTGGGAGTACGCATTAGGAGTGATTTAAAATGGAATAATCATATAAAGTTGATCGTTGGTAAAGCAGATGCCAGACTGAGATTCATTGGAAGAATCCTAAGAAAATGCAATCCGAAAACAAAGGAAGTAGGTTACAGTACGCTTGTTCGCCCACTGCTTGAATACTGCTCAGCAGTGTGGGATCCGTACCAGATAGGATTGATAGGAGAGATAGAGAAGATCCAACGGAGAGCAGCGCGCTTCGTTACAGGATCATTTAGTAATCGTGAAAGCGTTACGGAGATGATAAACTCCAGTGGAAGACTGCAGGAGAGACGCTCAGTAGCTCGGTACGGGCTTTTGTTAAAGTTTCGAGAACATACCTTCACTGAGGAGTCAAGCAGTATATTGCTCCCTCCTACGTATATCTCGCGAAGAGGCCATGAGGATAAAATCAGAGAGATTAGAGCCCACACAGATGCATATTGACAATCCTTCTTTCCACGAACAATACGAGACTGGAATAGAGGGGAGAACCGATAGAGGTACTCAGGGTACCCTCCGCCACACACCGTGAGGTGGCTTGCGGAGTATGGATGTAGATGTAGATAGAAAGCTTTATTTATAAGAGAGGCAAAAAATAAAAGATGTTTACTGACGCCTTTAGCAATGCGAACATAGTTGTATTTGGCCTATCGGAACTGTATTCAGTTGCGTGCAAAGTGCGCTTTGAAATTAAATGGAGCAGTACAGTCGAACACAATGTGGCGAAATAAAGAAAAAATTAAATTTATTGATTTTTTGAAAAGAGAAAAAATTATGGATACGGAACTGTAACTTTAGATTTTTTGAAAGGCTTTTTTTCGGACTGTATTGACCGGCTTGAATACGGACAAATTCAGTGCTGCGTTAAATTTGCCTGTAAAATAATTTACAATTCCGATTAATTACATTTTTGAATTCTACGTCATTGTTGATCTAATGAGAGTTCTCACCTTAGACGTAGAATTAGTCCTTCTGCCACAATATTAATTCAATAATCGCCATCGATGTTCTTCTCTTTGTTGACCGTGTGTATCTTCCTAAGTCGGCATCGGTTTACTTCACGAAGACGGTGGAAACCAAGGAATACAATGCTACGTCGCTTTAAATAATTCTCGTAAAACTTAGATATTTATCACTATCTTTTATTCACAAGACAATAAGACTTGCTCTGCTCGTCGCACAAACCATAAATACTAACAAGATGGCTGCCTTTTCGCACACACCAAAAATTACGTCCATCCCCTACAAGATAACAATAGAAAGTGTATCTTAACTCCTTCTTGGAGTGTGAAACAAAAGAGGATCCAATATGAACATTACAGAGATTATATTCTACATCCCTCTCGATTTAATCTTTGGTGCAAATTTTAAGGTATTGTATGCCTCTGCGTCGGAATGTGTCATTACAAGACACACACACACACACACACACACACACACACACGCACACGCACACAGGAAGACGTTGGTGACTTTGTAGCTGCGTCGTTCAAATTCATCCGTTGAGCGGCTTTCCCACCACCTGGCTCAGGATACCAACAGAAATGATAGCAACATGAAAGAACCAGCCACGACTATTACCGTACTTTCGCCAAGGGCAAGCAACTCACACCGTTGCCAAGACGTGGCCACAAAGTGCTGAAAGCAGCGGTCGGTCATTGTGTGTCGTAGCCTTGGCGCCAAGCTTTCTGTTGTCACGCCGCTGGCGGCCAGAATTACCGCACTTTTTGCCGCACCAAGGCTATGGAAGCAGCTTTCCCGCCCATAACCATCTACAGGGTGTTACAAAAAGGTACGGCCAAACTTTCAGGAAACATTCCTCACACAAAAAGAAAGAAAATATGTTATGTGGACATGTGTCCGGAAACGCTTACTTTCCATGTTAGATATCATTTTATTACGTCTCTTCAAATCACATTAATCATGGAATGGAAACACACAGCAACAGAACGTACCAGCGTGACTTCAAACACTTTGTTACAGGAAATGTTCAAAATGTCCTCCTTTAGCGAGGATACATGCATCCACCCTCCGTCGCATGGAATCCCTGATGCGCTGATGCAGCCCTGGAGAATGGCGTATTGTATCACAGCCGTCCACAATACGAGCACGAAGAGTCTCTGCATTTGGTACCGGCGTTGCGTAGACAAGAGCTTTCAAATGCCCCCATAAATGAAAGTCAAGAGTGTTGAGGTCAGGAGAGCGTGGAGGCCGTGGAATTGGTCTGCCTGTAGCAATCCATCGGTCACCAAATCTGTTGTTGACAAGCGTACGAACAAATGGCTCTGAGCACTATGGGACTTAACTGCTGTGGTCATCAGTCCCCTAGAACTTAGAACTACTTAAACCTAACTAACCTAAGGACATCATACACATCCATGCCCGAGGCAGGATTCGAACCTGCGACCGTAGCGGTCACTCGGTTCCAGACTGTAGCGCCTAGAACCGCACGGCCGCTCTGGCCGGCAAGCGTACGAACACTTCGGATGAAGTGTGCAGGAGCTCCATCGTGCGTGAACCACATGTTGTGTCGTACTTGTAAAGGCACATGTTCTAGCAGCACAGGTAGGGTATCCCGTATGAAATCATGATAACGTGCTCCATTGAGCGTAGGTGGAAGAACATGGGGCCCAATCAAGACATCACCGTCCACAGCTCGTGGTCGTGCGGTAGCGTTCTCGCTTCCCGCGCCCGGGTTCCCGGGTTCGATTCCCGGCGGGGTCAGGGATTTTCTCTGCCTCGTGATGACTGGGTGTTGTGTGACGTCCTTAGGATATTTAGGTTTAAGTAGTTTTAAGTTCTAGGGGACTGATGACCATAGATGTTAAGTCCCATAGTGCTCAGAGCCATTTGAACCAAGACATCACCAACAATGTCTGCCCAAACGTACACAGAAAATCTGTGTTGATGAAGTGATTGCACAATTGCGTGCGGAATCTCGTCAGCCCACACATGTTGATTGTGAAAATTTACAATTTGATCACGTTGGAATGAAGCCTCATCCGTAAAGAGAACATTTGCACTGAAATGAGGATTGACACATTGTTGGATAAACCATTCGCAGAAGTGTACCCGTGGAGGCCAATCAACTGCTGATAGAGCCTGCACGCGCTGTACATGGTACGGAAACAACTGGTTCTCCCGTAGCACTCTCCATACAGTGACGTGGTCAACGTTACCTTGTACAGCAGCAGCTTCTCTGACGCTGACATTATGGTTATTGTCAAATGCACGAAGAATTGCCTCGTCCATTGTAGGTGTCCTCGTCGTTCTAGGTCTTCCCCAGTCGCGAGTCATAGGCTGGAATGTTCCGTGCTCCCTAAGACGCCGATCAATTGCTTCGAACGTCTTCCTGTCAGGACGCCTTCGTTCTGGAAATCTGTCTCGATACAAACGTACCGCGCTACGGTTATTGCCCCGTGCTAATCCATACATCAAATGGGCATCTGCCAACTCCGCATTTGTAAACATTGCATTGACTGCAAAACCACGTTCACGTTCGTGATGAACACTAACCTGTTGATGCTACGTACTGATGTGCTTGATGCTAGTACTGTAGAGCAATGAGTCTCATGCCAACACAAGCACCGAAGTCAACATTACCTTCCTTCAATTGGGCCAACTGGCGGTGAATCGAGGAAGTACAGTACATACTGACGAAACTAAAACGAGCTCTAACATGGAAATTAAGCGTTTCCGGACACATGTCCACATAACATCTTTTCTTTATTAGTGTGTGAGGAATGTTTCCTGAAAGTTTGGCCGTACCTTTTTGTAACACCCTGTATATCGCACTTCAAGGGACAAAATCAAAAGTGAGGGACAGTTTGGTTAGGTGACTAGCTGTTCTGGCAAGTTATAACTCTTACATTTAATTGGCCGATTAAAGTCTGATACTCCAAAGATTAGCCACTTTTAATTAGTTATTTCACATAGATGGATTTGTTATACACCTCCGATTTATTCCTTTAGTTGGCAATAACTTACTACTTTGTACGAGGGTGAGTCAAATGAAAACCTTAAATTTGTAATAACAAATCTAAATTTCGCGCCGTTATCGTGTAAGTTGGTAAGCGTGCTACAAACAGCGTGCAGAATGGCCTGTAGGTGACAGCATAGTGCAGATGCACACATACCGTCG
Source organism: Schistocerca piceifrons (assembly GCF_021461385.2). Taxonomy (NCBI): domain Eukaryota; kingdom Metazoa; phylum Arthropoda; class Insecta; order Orthoptera; family Acrididae; genus Schistocerca; species Schistocerca piceifrons. The sequence continues at coordinate 467,407,063 of NC_060141.1, read as the reverse complement.
CAGTATCAGTATAAAGATGGCCGCCCCACTTGCGACTTGCACCAGGGAAGAACAAAGTTCTGTTATTCGGGTTTTGCGTAGTGAAGGTGTGAAACCTATTGAAATTCATCGACGAATTAAGGTTCAGTACGGTGGTGCATGTTTGTCACAGCAGCACGTTTACGGAGGAGGAGGAGATTTGTGTTTAACGTCCCGTCGACAACGAGGTCATTAGAGACGGAGGACAAGCTCGGATAGGGGAAGGGTTGGGTAGGAAGTCGGCCGTGCCCATTCAAAGGAACCACTCCGGCATTTACCTGAAACGATTTAGGGAAAGGCAAGTCTACGAATGGAGTAGGAAGTTCGCAAATGGTGTGACTTCAATGGAAGATGCTCCTCGTCCAGGTCAGGCACAACGAGCTGTGACTCCACAGAACATTGCTGTAGTTGAAGCCATAGTGAAGGAAAACCGCCGAGTGACACTCAAAGACGCAATGGGAGGAAAGAAGTTCCTTCTGATGAAGAGGTACGCCACGCGGTGCATGAGTGGTTGCGCGACTACCAAAAGAATTTTTTTCTACAGGAATTTATGCACTTTGTAAGCGCTGGAGGACTTGCATTGAGCGTGGGGGAGATTATGTTGAAAAGTGATACAGCTGTGTACCACTTGGGCACAATAAATAATATTTTAAAAAAATTTAAGGTTTTCATTTGACTCACCCTCGTATATATGCGTTATGTCTTCTTAAAGAGAGGGGAGGGTCGCTGCATTCCGCCACACCCGTTTCGGAAACGTAGCACTGCAAGGTCTCGTCCAATAACTATTGGCGTTGTTGACTAACTCATTTCACATTCAGCATTTACTTGCTCTGCTCGTCACACAAACCACAAATACTAACAAGATGGCTGCCTTTTCGCACACACCAAAAATTAAGTCCATCCCCTACAAGATAACAATAGAAAGTGTATCTTAACTCCTTCTTGGAGTGTGAAACAAAAGAGGATCCAATATGAACATTACAAAGATTATATTCTACATCCCTCTCGATTTAATCTTTGGTGCAGATGTTAAGGTATTGTATGCCTCTGCGTCGGAATGTGTCATTACAACACACACACACAGACAGAGGAAGACGTTGGTGACTTTGTAGCTGACAGAAATGTAATGGGAACATGTGGAATTTAAAGAATTCAAAACATACACGGGAGTAAACGAAAATCTTTCTTCTTCCTGTCGTCTACATTATTGAAATGAATTTATGTTTCCATGGAAATTTTCAAAACGGTATTCCAGATATAGGTCAAATCCTGGTTGGGTAGATATAAATGTACAGGAAAATAAATTAATAATTTTCTGCCAAACATTGTAGAAGTGATGACATCGTTTCTAATGCTCCCAACATATTTCAGGCATATTGTGAACGTCTTCATGTTAGTCTTTCAACTGGGAAGCTGCTGCGTGTACGTGGTATTCATCAGCAGCAATATAAAGGCAGTAAGTACATGGAGATGTCTTTCTTAATATTTTATGCCGTAAAATAAGAAAATAATAATAGCTGATTAAGTAAGCGGGTCCACTGACCATTCTGACTACGATACGTGGAGCAGGAAGAAGAGCTGTTTCATTGCTGTGTGATCGAAGTGTAATTATTGAGGCAAATGGAGAACCGTGAGTAGGAATAAAATGTTGGAATAACTTACGGCACGGACGGTCGCGGAGTGGCCGTATGTGGACCGACGATCGGCCTGTCTCGCCTTAGCTCCGTCCTTCTCGTTAGTATTCGGTACAGCACAACACTTCAATTAGCATTGCTTTGCGGCATTCTTCTGTCGGTACGACTTTCTTCAGTTCACCAGAATCGTAGTGCTACCGCAGTTTACTCTTTGCTATTTGTTTGTGGTATAAAGCAAGTTCACAAGTCCAGCGGCAGTTTTGTACAAAAAGGGACAGTCTAACGATATATCCTCACAAGATTTTGAAAATGGAAGATACTGAGAGTAGAGATGGGTAACACTTCTCAACATCGCATAAAAGATATACAGTCACATAGTCGACGGGTACCGTAAATTTGCTATGGGGCGACATTACAATACCATGCAGAAAGAATTTAAATTACAATACCATGCAGAAAGAATTTAAATATATGGTTGACGATGAAAGAGCACAAAATTGCAACGACTGAAAAAAATACTTTGTGCTAAATTTTCAAGAATAGAGCACGTAATGAAATTGCTGTTACTAGTAATAAATTTTCTGAGGTCGCACACATTAGTCCACTGTCAATTGCAGCTCTTTCTGAGGAACTGAACGCAGAGCATGGAGGGTTTATATATTATAGAGCACAAAAGAAAATTAGAACATCCAGAGTGGACTGCAGACCTCGCCTTTTAAGTATATTTAACTACACGCAGAGAGAGATTAGAAGGTGAGAAACAACTTCGTTCTGGTTTGATGGGGATGCATTTAAAAAGAAAATCGCATTGTGGAATGGACAAATTCTGTCAAAAAAAAAAACCGTTCATTTCCCTAAGCTCACTGGCGTTAAATCAAGGGCGAATTTTGAAGGATTCATTGTGGTCTTGAAAGGATTACAAGGGCAGTTTTCTAAAAATTTTGAGGACACCGTCAATCTAACATCTGGTTTTGAGCTGTTTTACTGTTTCAGTTGAAAGTGCCTCTGTGCACATACAGATTGATCTGATTCATGCAATGTAGATCCCTTTTAAAAGATTTTTTTTTTTACGCTAAAGCTATCCAGGAGGTCTACTTCGTTTTGCTTTGGAAGAGTTCCCAGATCTCTGTAATGAGTCTGAAAAGTTAGATGGCAGCCTGAGTGCGAAAATCTGAGAAATCGTCTGCGTCAGTCCGTATGCCGACATTATGTATCAGATGAATATTATATTATGTGTTCAGCATCCCAAAAATATTTAAACATTACTATAAATTTCTTTAATTTGTGATCCATGTTGTTGAGAAATATGAAATCAATTCGTGTACACTGTGACTGACTGCATTGCCATTTCCCGTATGTGCCCCCCTTATCACCCTCAAACAGCATTGCGTGGTAATGGGGGAAGTGTGCAGCCAGGCGAGAGAGCTATGGAATTGTAATATCACATTTTATTACAGAAATAGCTACGTCAGATACTGTGCTGTGTGTAAGAACCAAAGACAATACTCCTTGCGCAAGAAAAGCAAACACTATCATTGCATTATCTCTGATTTTTGTTATCTCTGTCGTCTTTTGTTCTTGCTCTGATAAAAACGAAGGGAACTTATAATTGTGAATATTATGTATTCGAACTCGATAGTAAAAGTTGTATTCCGAATATAAATAAGTGAGTGCTCATCTCTGATAAAAAATTAGGGGCGCCTCGATCGTAAATATTACTCTTTCTAGTCATTTTAATTACTATGGAAAGTTTTCCGTTATACTTATCACAGAAGATGGTAATATACTATTAGACTCCGAGCCACGGAAACGTTCAAACCGAATGCCGAGCAGACACAGAATGAAATTGTTCCAAAATTTCGGCATTCACTGGGTTTGGCTGGACGGTGATCGCAGACTTACTGGGCAGCATTTCACGTAGGACTGATTGTATTTTGCAAAAATGTGATGTGAAATGTGTTTCTCGAAGACCATCTGAGATAAGGATCCTTTTAGGAACCGTAAAGTATAATTTTGGTTCGCGTAAGGCATGTCTTCGTATTCTTTGCAGTCGAGGCGTGTCAAATTTTGGTCAGACCATCAGGACTGTGGATGACCGGTGAACTGAGCATAAGCGTCACACACGCTAACAACAGCAGAGCAAATCTCCAACTGCAGAACATTGCCTGTCTGGTCATCCAGCCGAATGTAACAACACGGAGATTCTGGTATGCATTTCCAAGTATTGGGTTACTGTTATTAAGAAAGAAGTTGAAATGAGATTTGCAAGTGACCTTATAAATAGAGATGGAGTTTTATGCTTAAATTCTGCGTGGAATAGTACTCCCTCTTTTGTCAAAAAACAAAGGGACAGAGTTAATGCTGCCTCATGTCTGTAATTCTTCGCCTACACTGAATTTTAATCCCACTCTTGAAACTTCTTTTTATTCCCGTCACAGCTTCTTCGACACATATACTGAACAGCAGGAACGAAAGACTGCTTCTCTGTCTTACATTCATTCTAATCCGTGATCTCCTTTCTTTGTCTTCCAATGTTATTGTTCCCTCTTAAGTTCTTGTACATATTGCATATTATCCGTCCCTCCCTATGCTTACTCCTATTTTTCTCAGAATTTCGAACATCTTGCACCATTTTACACTGTCGAACCATTTTTCTAGTTCGACAAATCCTATGAATGTGTCTTGATTTTTCTTTAGTCTTGCTTCCATTATGAACCGCAACTTCGGGACTGCCTCCCTAGTGCCTTTACGTTTCCTTAAAGCAAAATGATCATCATCTAACAGATCCTCACTTTTCGTTTCCACTCTTCTGTATATTATACTTATCAGAAACTTGGATGCATGACCTGTTAAGCTGACTGTGCGATAGTTCTCCCATTGATCAACTCTTGCTATCTTCGGAATTGCGTGGATGGTGTTTTCCTGAACGTCTGATGGTGTGTCGCCAATTTCGTAGGTTCTACACACCAACTTGAATTGTCGGTTGGTTACCACCTTGCCCAATGATTTTACAAATTTCGATAAATTGTTATTTACCCTTCTAGCCTTCCAAAGCCCTTCTAATTTCTAACATCAATACTAGCTCTCCTGTCTCTTCCCCATCGACTTCTTCTATCACACCATCAGCCAATTCCTCCCTCTTACAGCGGCCTACAATGTGCTCTTTCCACCCGTCTGCTCTCTCCACTGCGTTAACCACTGGAATTCATATTGCACTCTTCCTGTTGCCGTCCTCGCTTTTAATTTCACTGACAGTTGTTTTGACTGTTCTTTATGGTGAGTCAGTCCTTCAGGCAATCATTTATTTTTTTATTTCTTCTTATTTTTTCTGCAGCTATTTCGTCTTGGCTTCCCTGCACTTACTATTTATTTCGTTGCTAAGTCGTTCATATTGCTGTGTTTCTGTCTTTCCCTGAGCACTTTTTACTTCCTTGTTTCATCTATCAATTGAAGTAATTCTTCTTTTACCCATGGTTTCTTCGCAGTTATCCTTCCACTACCTACGTTTGTCATTTCAACATACGCTATCGCTATTTTGAGAGATATCACTCCGCTTCACCTGTACTGCCTACTTTAGCAAGCTTCGGACGAGTCTCATCTTCCTCAGTACTTGAGTATCCCACTTTCTTCCGCAATGATTCTTCTGCACTGCTCTCTTAAACTCCAGTCTACTCTAATTATTACTAAATAGTGATCTTAGACTATATTTTCTCCTGGGTACGCTTTAAAATCCAATTTCGAAATATCTGTCTGATCATGATGTAATCCAACGGGACTCTTGCGATGCCTCCGGACGTTTTCCTCGTATACGTCTTTCGATTGTTGAAGAGAGTATTACTAGCTGAAATTTATTACAGAAATCAGTCTTTCATCTCTCTCATTCCTACTATCAGGCCAATATTTTCCCATAACCCTTTCTTCTATTCCTTCCCCTACAACCGCAATTCAACCTCTCACGATTATCACGAGTTGTTTTCCATCTCCCTTTAGGTACTGTATCACCTGTTCGATAACCTTATATACTTCTTCTGTCTCTTAATTTCCTACTTGCGATGTCTGCATACAAGGGCGCCCATACGACAGTTTGTAGGGGCCTTGACCTGGCGGTACGAGGTATTCTTAATATTTTGGAAGACGGTAGGCGACTTGTAAGTGGCAATAAAAAGTTCTGGTTCCCAACCAGTTAAAAACCTACGTAAAACCGACTTTTAAATTATTTTATTGAAAGAAAAACACCTGACTACGCTATATCTCTTCGTTGACCTGAGAGCTAGGGGAGGGGGAGCGTGGCCGGCCTTGCCCTATCTTTTTTTTCTTTACAAAACGAAAAAATATAGCATTCTATGACTATACTATCAACGAGCCACAGTTGGAATAACTCAAATACCTGGGTGTAGTACTTTGTAGGGATATGAAATGGAATGATCGTATTGTCTTAGTGGTGAGTAAAGCAGGCGGTAGACTTCGGTTTATTGGTACGATACTGGGGAAATGCAGACAGTGTTCAAAGGAGACTGCTTACTCGGGTGGTCCATTCTAGAATACTGCTCAGGTGCGTGCGACTCGTACCAAATAGCACAAACAGGAGATTTTGAACGTGTACGGAACAGGGCGGCATGGATGTTCACAGATTTGTCCGACCCACTGGAGAATATTACAGTTACTCTGAAAAAACTGAATTGGCAGAATCTTGAAGATAAATGCAAACTAACTGCCGTCTGCTTCACGTCTGCTGTGCAGCGAGCTACGTTAATTTAAGTATTAACTGTATTTTTCTTACTTGTCACTTCTTCTTCCGTGTGTTTTTGCTTTTAGGAAGCTTTAATTGTCGAGTGCTAGTAATAGTGTTCCATAGATTTCGTGTTTGTTTTGAATACAGTCAGAGAGAGTCCCTTTAGTCAACCATAGTGCCAGTAGTGCTAGTGTTTGTTTTCAATACAGTCCAGAGACAGGTAGTGTTATTTTCATTGTTTTCTACAAGAAGTGTCTAGCAACCACAGTTTAGTCAACTATCAGCCGCCTTTAGCGAATTAGCAGTCTAGTTAAAAGTTGATTGACTCTCTACAGTAAATTGATTTCTTAGGATGGACAGGATGTGTGACTACTGTGTACGGACGCAGGAGGAGCTGGCCACTGTTCGCGAACAGCTGAACGTGTTGATGGCTGCGGTCAGCCGTCTTCAGGCTACTGCCTCGGAGTGTAGCGGAAGTGGGGAGTCTGGTGCGTCGCAAGGTACACCCCAGGTGTAACATGCTTCACCCACTGTCCCTGCTGTCGAGACATCTTCGCGGGTATCGTGGCGGTTGGGTCACCCTCTCCCCAAGGGAAGTGGCGGGTTCAGCGGCGTTCGTGGCGCACGAGGCAGACGGGCAATGTGGAAGCTGGCCGTGTGGCATCGCCTGCTTTGCCTGTGAGGGGACATGTGGCCGCTCCTTCAGCAAGGTCCGAGCAGGCACACGGGGGGGAGGAGTTTATTAGTTATTGGGAGCTCCAACGTTAGGCGGGTGATGGAGCCTCTTAGGGAAATAGCGGAAAGGTCGGGGAAGAAGGCCAGTGTTCACTCTGTCTGCTTGCCGGGGGATCTCATCCGAGATGTGGAGGAGGCCCTACCGGTGGCGATAGAGAGCACTGGGTGCACCCGACTGCAAATTGTTGCTCATGTCGGCACCAATGACTCCTGCCGTCTGGGTTCAGAGGTCATCCTCAGTTCGTACAGGCGGTTGGTGGAATTGGTGAAGACGGAAAGCTTCGCTCGCGGGGTGGAATCTGAGCTAACTACTTGTAGTATCGTACCCAGAACTGATCGCGGTCAGCAGGTTTGGAGCCGAGTAGAAGGCTTAAACCAGAGGCTCAGACGGTCCTGCGGAGATCTGGGGTTCAAATTTCTCAACCTCCGCTATCGGGTGGAGAAATGTAGGGTCCCCCTGAATAGGTCGGGCGTGCAATACACGCAGAAAGCGGCTACAAGGGTAGCGGAGTACGTGTAGAGTGCACATGTGGGTTTTTTATGTTAGAGAATTCCCTCCCTAGGCCCGACAAGACGCCTCCTGAGACGCGGCAAGGTAGGAGTAGGCAAAATGCAACAGGGAATAACAATATTAATGTGCTAATAGTAAAGTGCAGGAGCGTCTATAGAAAGGTCCCAGAACTGCTCTCATTAATAAACGGTCACAATGCCCATATAGTACTAGGAACAGAAAGTTGGCTGAAACCAGACGTAAACAGTAATGAAATCCTAAACTCAGATTGGAATGTATGCTGGACAGGCTGGACAGTGAAGGGGGAGGCGTGTTTATAGCGATAAGAAGTGCAATAGTATCGAAGGAAATTGACGGAGATCCGAAATGTAAAATAATTTGGGTGAAGGTCACGGCTAAAGCAGGCTCAGACATGGTAATTGGATGTCTCTATAGGCCCCCTGGCTCAGCAGCTGTTGTGAATGAGCACCTGAAGGATAATTTGGAAAATATTTCTAGTAGCCTTCCCAACCATGTTATAGTTCTGGGTGCTTCATCTGAAAACTACCTTGAGCAGTTAAACAGAGAACCGACTCGTGGCGATAACATATTAGACCTTCTGGTGACAAACAGACCCGAACTATTTGAAACGGCTAACGCAGAACAGGGAATCAGCGATCATAAAGCGATTACTGCATCGATGATTTCAGCCGTAAATAGAAATATTAAAAAAGGTAGGAAGATTTTTCTGTTTAGCAAAAGTGACAAAAAGCAGATTACAGAGTACCTGACGGCTCAACACAAAAGTTTTGTCTCAAGTACAGATAGTGTTGAGGATCAGTGGACAAAGTTCAAAACCATCGTACAATAAGCGTTAGATGAGTATGTGCCAAGCAAGATCGTAAGAGATGGAAAAGAGACACCGTGGTACAACAACCGAGTTAGAAAACTGCTGCGGAAGCAAAGGGAACTTCACAGCAAACATAAACATAGCCAAAGCCTTGCAGACAAACAAAAATTACGCGAAGCGAAATGTAGTGTGAGGAGGGCTATGCGAGAGGCGCTCAATGAATTCGAAAGTAAAGTTCTATGTACTGACTTGGCAGAAAATCCTAAGAAATTTTGGTCTTATGTCAAAGCGGTAGGTGGATACAAACAAAATGTCCAGACACTCTGTGACCAAAATGGTACTGAAACAGAGGATGACAGACTAAAGGCCGAAATACTAAATGTCTTTTTACAAAGCTGTTTCACAGAGGAAGACTGCACTGTCGTTCCTTCGCTAGATTGTCGCACAGATGACAAAATGGTAGATATTGAAATAGACAACAGAGGGTTAGAGAAACAATTAAAATCGCTTAAAAGAGGAAAGGCAGCTAGACCTGATGAGATACCAGTTCGATTTTACACAGAGTACGCGAAGGAACTTGCCCCCCTTCTTGCAGCGGTGTACCGTAAGTCTCTAGAAGAGCGTAGCGTTCCAAAGGATTGGAAAAGGGCACAGGTCATCCCCGTTTTCAAGAAGGGACGTCGAACAGATGTGCAGAACTATAGACCTATACCTCTAACGTCGATCAGTTGTAGAATTTTGGAACATGTATTATGTTCGAGTATAATGACTTTTCTGGACACTAGAAATCTACTCTGTAGGAATCAGCATGGGTTTCGAAAAAGACGGTCTTGTGAAACCCAGCTCGCACTATTCGTCCACGAGACTCAGAGGGCCATAGATACGGGTTCACAGGTAGATGCCGTGTTTCTTGACTTCCGCAAGGCGTTCGATACAGTTCCCCACAGTCGTTTAATGCACAAAGTAAGAGCATATGGACTATCAGACAAATTGTGTGATTGGATTGAAGAGTTCCTAGATAACAGAACGCAGCATGTCATTCTCAGTGGAGAGAAGTCTTCCGAAGTAAGAGTGATTTCAGGTGTGCCGCAGGGGAGTGTTGTAGGACCGTTGCTATTCACAATATACATAAATGACCTTGTGGATGACATCGGAAGTTCACTGAGGCTTTCTGCGGATGATGCTGTGGCATATCTAGAGGTTGTAACAATGGAAAATTGTACTGAAATGCAGGAGACTCTGCAGCGAATTGGCGCATGGTGCAGGGAATGGCAATTGAATCTCAATGTAGACAAGTGTAATGTGCTGCGAATATATACAAAGATAGATCCCTTATCATTTAGCTACAATATAGGAGGTCAGCAACTGGAAGCAGTTAATTCCATAAATTATCTGGGAGTACGCATTAGGAGTGATTTAAAATGGAATGATCATATAAAGTTGATCGTTGGTAAAGCAGATGCCAGACTGAGATTCATTGGAAGAATCCTAGGGAAATGCATTCCGAAAACAAAGGAAGTCGGTTACAGTACGCTTGTTCGCCCACTGCTTGAATACTGCTCAGCAGTGTGGGGTCCGTACCACATAGGGTTGATTGAAGAGATAGAGAAGATCCAACAGAGAGCAGCGCGCTTCTTCACAGGATCATTTAGTAATCGCGAAAACGTTACGGAGATGATAGATAAACTCCAGTGGGAGACTCTGCAGGAGAGACGCTCAGTAGCTCGGTACGGGCTTTTGTTGAAGTTTCGAGAACATACCTTCACCGAGGAGTCAAGCAGTATATTGCTCCTTCCTACGTATATCTCCCGAAGAGACCATGAGGATAAAATCAGAGAGATTAGAGCCCACGCAGAAGCATACCGACAATCCTTCTTTCCACGGACAATACGAAACTGGAGTAGAAAAGTGAACCGATAGAGGTACTCAAGGTACCCTCCGCCACACACCGTCAGGTGACTTGCGGAGTATGGATGTAGATGTAGATGTAAATGGTGTTGGCGCCGTCGTCGGCATGTTTACCTCAGCTGTTATTGTTGGCGTTGGTTTGCGTTGATCCTGATGTGAATAACCCGCTCTTCACATTAACTCACTCTCTGTCCTACCTTCCGTTTCATAACGTGCCCAAAGTCGGACGTCTGTAACCGCTGATCGCGGCCAGTGCTAACCTAAGGAGTTAGATAACGTCCGAAGTTTCGCACCTCGTCGAAACGTAAGCATATACGAATGAGCAATGGGGAGAAGGCTGTTCTAAATGAAGTGAACAGTAAGTATACTGAATAATTAAAGTAAAAATTTGGTACTTAGAATATCATAATATTGGAATCTGGGATTGTGGTTTGATCCTAAGGAGAGACGGAATATGGAATACAAAATTTCCTACTTGAACCCTCGTGATTGACCTTGACTACAGTAATACACTACTGGCCATTAAAATTGCTACACGAAGAAGAAATGCAGATGATAAACGGGTATTCATTGGACAAATATATTATACTATAACTGACATGTGATTACATTTTCACGCAATTTGGGTGCGTAGATCCTCAGAAATCAGTACCCAGAGCAACCACCTCTGGCCGTAATAACGGCCTTGATACGCCTGGGCATTGAGTCAAACAGAGCTTGGATGGCGTGTACAGTTACAGCTGCCCATGCAGCTTCAACACGATACCACAGTTCATCAAGAGTAGTGACTGGCGTATTGTGACGAGCCAGTTGCTCGGCCACCATTGACCAGACGTTTTCAATTGGTGAGAGATGTGGAGAATGTGCTGGCCAGGGCAGCAGTCGAACATTTTCTGTATCCAGAAAGGCCCGTACAGGACCTGCAACTTGCGGTCGTGCATTGTCCTGCTGAAATGTAGGGTTTCACAGGGCTCGAATGAAGGGTCAAGCCACGGCTGCAGGATCCGTTACAGCCTTGCGGATAAGATGCCTGTCATCTCGACTGCTAGTGATACGAGGCCGTTGGGATCCAGCACGGCGTTACGTCTTACCCTCCTGAACCCAACGATTCCATATTCTGCTAACAGTCCTTGGATCTCGACCAACGCGAGCGGCAATGTCGCGATATGATAAACCGCAATCGCGATGGGCTACAATCCGACCTTTATCGAAGTCGGAAACGTGAAGGTACGCATTTCTCCTCCTTACACGAGGCATCACAACGTTTCACCAGGCAACGCCGGTCAACTGCTGTTTGTGTATGAGAAATCGGTTGGAAACATTCCTCATGTCAGCACGTTGTAGGTGTCGCCACCGGCGCCAACCTTGTGTGAATGCTCTGAAAAACTAATCATTTGCATATCACAGCATCTTCTTCCTGTCGGTTAAATGTCGCGTCTGTAGCACGTCATCTTCGTGGTGTAGCAATTTTAATGGCCAATAGTGTATCTCTCAAGAATGGTAGTAATGAGAAAGAGAGCCAATGGAAGCGGCACAGATCCCAAGGGCGGCGTCATGTTACGTACATCATTGCTGATGGGACGGCCAATGATGTGTTGCATGGGCCACAAAAGTAGCAACCTCTTCTTTATAAAGGGTGCAGCACACATCAGACACAGTTTTGTTATGGTTTCGCCCATGTTTACTCACTGCACTGTCAGTTGGTACTTCACTTGGCACTTATCACTCTTCATGGTCATTAAATACGGACACTGTTCATAATACCCTTGCCGTAGACTTGACCATTGGATTGGCACGCGGTAACGCTCCAGGCACTGACCATACCTCTCTACAATCACTGCCGTGACTCGACTACTATCTGAATTCATTTAGTGTGGCCTGAACAACTGTTTCTGCATGTTCAATAAACACCTGTAAGTGTTTCGGTCTTTTTGGTACGTAAACTGATCAAATGTGGTATCTATCAGGTCATGCTCGAAAGCATAAATCTGAAGATTTAAACATTTGGTATTAGGATACGAGAGTGCAAACCGAAAACCGATAGTTTCAGTGATAACCACCGCCCTTACCCCGCAGCCTACATCCGCGGCCCGGCCATGCGGCGGTTATAGACGCCAGCACGCGTTGGACACTTCCGTTGTTCTCTTTCGACAGCCACTGACTCTACATCGGAAGTTTCGAACTACAATTTGTTATATTTGAACTTACATATTTTTCGGTCTTCATTCGCTTTATTTGTGTTTTGACCAACAGTGCGGGTCCGTCTTTTTAAGAATCTGTGTCAATCAAAATAATGGGTATCACAATATGAATTAAGCAACAACTTGTTACTTTGCGTTACTTAATGGATTTATAGCTAAGTAAGAAACGAATGTTCGTGCTGTGACACTACTTTACGATATAAATAATCTTACATTCTCACAGGTTGTGGACGAGTACTACAGTGGGCTGGACCTGAGGATCTACATGTTGATTTTGTTGCTGCCACTCATACTAATAAACATGGTGCGCAACCTGAAGCTCCTGGCTCCATTCACAACGCTGGCCAGCCTCCTGACCATAGCAGGATTCGGTATCACCTTCTACTACC